>NC_089859.1:39954055-40254055 GCF_036373705.1 Amia ocellicauda | reverse complement strand
AATATATATGGTGTAGTTCCTATTCACCAGAGGAGTAGGTCTTGAAATGACTGATATGGCTGGCATGTACATTAATCAACAAACTATCTGTCTGGCATCATCTTACTGGTACAGTTAGTTATCCTAGTTAGCTAGTAGGGATGTTAAATTTAGTTTAATTTAGTAAATGTTTAAACATTAAAAATAAAAGTTTAAACCCTGTCATGCACACCCCTCCCTCCCCAAGCACGCGATGCTTGAAAAGTGCCTTTGTCGTTAAAAAAATAAAATTTAAAAAATGGATGAAGATTTAACATGCAGGAAGCTAAGCAATATTTTACAACAGTGTGACATGGGGTATTTCAACAGAGAAGCGTTAATTGACGGAATACAGAAATTGTGCAGCGCTCTGAGACGCTTCTGCGTAGCCTATATGAGGCACTATAATAAATGTTGAATAAAAGTTCATTGTTGATTTATTGATGGTACTCTGTCGCCATGGAATAAAACAACACAATGTCATGTTAATATTCGCCAAAGCACAACACAGTAATGTGTCTTTTTAACACAAGTCATTGTGGGAAGAAACTCATTATTGTGTTGTAATTTAGCACATTTTAACACATTAATTCTAAGAGTACATACATAAACAAAAGGAGTTACAACACCCTCGCATGCCTTAATGGTCTTTTATCCTTGCATCTAATACAAATCTCACAGGTTGTGAAAGAAAGGGTGCAACAACAATTAATAATAATAGTGATAGTCTAAAAACCGGAATGAATAATTTTTAAACAACAGTTTCTATGGTTATTTGTCCTTCTTTATATATATTTTAAGCCTACCGCTTCCTCTGCAGCCACTGCCCTGACACACTGTCTCCTTTTTCGGCTACTGATTATCTAGTATGAACGGCTGTGGCATGCTCTTTGGCATGCACTACTACCAAATAAGTCGGTTAGCTTCCTTACATGTTGCTGCATCTGGCTCAAGGGACTTCACTTTCTTCTCCCGGAACTTTTCAGCCCTTATTTCCTGATATTATTTCCAGAAACTATGTGACTCTTTTGAAGTGACCACAGATTGGGTTATGCTGTGTAAATGGATGCTTGTGAAATACCCCCACTCTCTTGTTGTTTTGTAGGTCCAGTGCAGGGCTTGGGGCCATGTCAGTGGCAGGTGGGGTCTTTGCAGCCTACCTTCTTGCTCTTGCTGCTCTCAGTCCTTGCCCTCCACTTCTAGGAAATGCTGTAGGGATGCTTCTGGTGGTGAGTCTGGGTGCACCTGGGTTCCTTGTTCACAATTGTATATTTGTTTTCAGATCAGAGAATAGTAACAGATGGAAATCATACATGATGCACATAGTAGCATATGATAACAGATGGTGTGAACTGGAGATTGTGTAATAGTTTGTGTGGTTAACTCATTGATAGCATAAGATACTTCCATTGGTACCATCTTCAAAAAAGGTATTGTGACACATTTGTTACCTTTGTAAATATCAGTATTATGTTGCTTCCATAGATAACTGCTTTTCACATCAGTTGAAACACATTTGAGATATCTCCAGTTATCTTTTAATATGAATACCACAGTAGAGTATGCATTAAACTCACCAACACTGGTCTGAGTGTAGGAGAAGTTTATCCATCGGAGTAGTGCACATAATCTTCTAAACCTTTTCAAAGTTTACCCAGCTTGCAATGTCAAATGCCATATCATTTTCTCATGCAGGTGATCTCCTGGATTGTGTTTACTGGGCTCTTCTCCTACCTGAAGGTGGTTATTGGGTCTCTGCTCCACGAGGCCGGCCATGCTGCCCTGCTCTGGTGTGGTGTGTTCATCCAGGCCGGCTCCCTGATTGGGGCGCTCATCATGTTCCCACTGGTCAGCATCTATAACGTCTTTCAAAGTGCACAGGACTGCATGGACAACTGTAGTCAATAAATCTGGGGAGAATATACTCTCAGGGAGCTGGCACAGACACCCACTTCAGATGTACACCATGGTTGATATATATATATATATATATATATATATATATACACACAATTTTTAAATAATGGAAGTGTTCTTCGGTTTGTTTTTTAGAAAGGGGGCAAATTAGTCTTGTACTGGGTGTGTTTTGAAGTCCCCAGAGAAGCGCTTAGGATTCCCATTCTGCATTTGATGATACAGCATATTTGTGTTTTTATATATATATATATATTTTTTTTTTTTTTAAAGGAAGAATTTTTTTTCCACCAGAATGCACTTAAGATGCAATTTTAAACAAATGCTCTCGTTCTGCAACTGAAAAAATAAACTGGCAATCATAGCTGGCATCCTGTTTAGCCAAATCAGTAGTAGAATAATAGCAACCTATATGTGTTTTTTGTTGTGTCTGGACCCACCAAGCTGAAGAAATTGCATCATTGCGCATCCCAGTATATAACTTGCTGCGCTATTTTGTTGACCACTGTTCAATATTTGCCCTCCCCTTACATTATTTATTAGGGTAGCACTTACCTCCAATTCAGCACCAGTTAAAGCAGGGGTCCAGCTGTCTACACTCTGGAGAGACCAAATTAAGTGCCTCCAATGTTTACAGAAGTCTCTCTACACAATTATGTTCTATGGTTTAAAGTGTTGTTTTTACTTTATTTTGATGGGATTGTCTAATGAGAGATTTAAAGACACCTCTTTACCTAGCAATTCACTCAAGGTATACTATTTAATGACTGTGATGCATTTGCTTTTGTGACCTGGATATTGTGAAAGTGAGCAGCACATTCATAAATTCAGGTTTAATGAATAATGTATAAGAAAAGTTAGGTAAGTTGTTTTTGACAAGGGATGAAAATAACCAAGCATTCAGAAAAAGAAAAAAAGAATTTTTCTGTTATTATTGGTATATAGAACTTTAGATAAAATAATTTACAAATTTGGACAATACTAATTTAGTCCAATCCATCTTTAATTATCTTATGCCAAAAATTAGAAACCCCTTTTTTTTTATATTCAACTGGCATACTCCAGGCATAAACGGGAGATGGAAACACACCAAGTATCTGAAAGCTTGGTGTTTATGTACCACATCGGACACATGTATGCCATGTAGCGGATCCAATAAACATACAAATTGTGGGAAAATGGGACCATCATCAAAATAATTCCAATTTAAAAATCTGAAATGAGTACTGGATTCTTTCAGGTGCTAGATTGTTTCAAAAATATTTATTTGAAAAAATAATTCCATATATAACAACTTAATCCTTTTAACATATTTTTCCAGTTATATTTGTATTATATTTTTCTTTTAGTCAGATCATTGCAGAGCAGTGCTGAGATTGCTCTGAATAAATGTGATAGGGGTTCAAAAAGGATATTGTGCTATAAAACAAATATGTCTTCAAAAACTACTGTGTGTAGAAGCAAAGATAAACCTGTTAGTAAAATAATTTTGTGAAGTGATTTTAAATTAAGAGTATTGTAACATGCAATGGCATTTTGACTGCAGATGTATTGTGAGAATGAGGTTTTGATGTGCACTGGTTCCAAAATGGCAGTGACCTTTTGGGACAGAAATAAACAGAAACACTGTATTTTTTTATTACGTGTGTGTTTATGTTGAATATTTTAACAGGGATTATTTTATTCCATAGGTGACTCCTAATTCTTGCCATCAGCAAACAAATTTAAATCACAGATGATCCTCCCCAATGCTGTAAATCACTGTCTGGGGTTGAAACATTTTCACTTATTTGTAACCTCCAAATTAATGATAATAAAAAGAACAGGAAAGAGATATCATTGTGGTATTGGGTTTGTGAGTGACATTCTATTAATTATTTTTCTGAATATTAAGATTCCATTTCTATAGCAAGGAATGCAGACATGTGCCTGCTCTCTGCATTTAATATAGGTATGAAAAACCTTTCACAAAACATTTATTCTAACGTCAGCACAGTCAGTTACAAGAAATATCATCTTTTTTTATTGTCTCGTGTATAATTGAATGCAATTGACAGTTTTCTTCACATCACAAAATTACATTGCACGGCAACTTTCTCCCTCATTGCTTTTTTGTTTAGAGTGATAAATACATTCACAAAATATAAAACACCATTGTTTTCTGGACCTTGTGGCTTTGCTTCCTTCAAATCAATTAATATATTAAAGAAGCTAGGATGTCCAATAACTAGCGACAATTTTCAGTACCAAAACCTCAGCTTTGTCATAGCATTATACACTGATCCTGGATCTTAATATAGGACAGAGGGTACTCCATTATAATTCTATTCAATAATGCTTAGAGTCAAAGTCTGTCTTGGGGAATATTTACATTACACAAGTGAACCCTGTTACAATGGAGGTAGTGTTCCTGCTGTGTTATGGTGTAATCATGTGTTACTGTAGAAAGTCACAGGATATTCTCATTAGAATAAGCTAACATTGATTTATAACATCAATTATTCACATCTCACACTATATTATTGTTCTAGATACAAAAATAAAAAAAAGTAATTTTACAAGATAGTTGCTAATGTACTTTTAGGTTTTAACTTTCCAGTTCTGGAATGCATTAACATCCAAACTACACAAGCAATATGATGGATTTACTATATACACTACCGGTTAAGATTTAGAACACCCCCATTTTTCCATTTTCTATTGAAATTTAATCACTTCAAGTCCAGTGAATAACCTGAAATGGTACAAAGGTAAGCGGTAAACTGCCAGAGGTTACAAAAAAGTTTAGGTTACCAAAAACTGAAAAATGTACATTTCAGAGTTATATATTATGTTACTACACCCTCTTAAGCATTATTTGGCAGTGTTACACACAGCTCCTGTGCACAGCAGTTACACTGTATTCCTATAATGCGCACATCGTTTGAAAGCTTATTCTCTTGGCTACCAGCACGTCTCATTCTCAAACACATCTGATTTACAGTTTCCGTGTTGCCCGCCGTCATTCAGAGCCCGGGGGGTAAACACGCAGTCTGCTCCGAGGGGTTCGATCAAGTTCAGATCCAATTATGTAAAATCGTGGGGGTGGGGGGTCTCATTCAGATGGTTACAGATCACTCAGTTTCAATCAGATTTCTTTCCAGATAGGCTTGTTTTGGTCAGAACAATCTAACGATTAATCCAGTATATATTTGATATTCTATCAGAGTTTTCAATCTTGACATTTTGAGCTCTATACGGGTGTGTTGCTTCTACTAAAACGTGTATGGTCTTGTTTTGATCAATAGACTGAAACAAAACAATTCCATGATTTCTTTATCTCCAATTGTTTATTTGTTCTATGCTTTAATTTCAGAGTACATTGAGACATTAAACTGCATTCATTTAAATATATACAGTGAGGGAAAAAAGTATTTGATCCCCTGCTGATTTTGTATGTTTGCCCACTGGCAAAGAAATGATCAGTCTATAATTTTAATGGTAGGTGTATTTTAACAGTGAGAGACAGAATAACAAAAAAAATAATCCAGAAAAACGCATTTCAAAAAAGTTATACATTGATTTGCATGTTAATGAGGGAAATAAGTATTTGATCCCCTATCAGCGATCAATCAGCAAGATTTCTGGCTCCCAGGTGTCTTTTATACAGGTAACGAGCTGAGATTAGGAGCATTCTCTTAAAGGGAATGCTCCTAATCTCAGCTCATTACCTGTATAAAAGACACCTGTCCACAGAAGCAATCAATCAATCAGATTCCAAACTCTCCACCATGGCCAAGACCAAAGAGCTGTCCAGGGATGTCAGGGACAAGATTGTTGACCTACACAAGGCTGGAATGGGCTACAAGACCATCGCCAAGCAGCTTGGTGAGAAGTTGACAACAGTTGGTGCGATTATTCGCAAATGGAAGAAACACAAAATAACTGTCAGTCTCCCTCGGTCTGAGGCTCCATGCAAGATCTCACCTCGTAGAGTTTCAATGATCATGAGGTGAGGAATCAGCCCAGAACTACACGGGAGGATCTTGTTAATGATCTCAAGGCAGCTGGGACCATAGTCACCAAGAAAACAATTGGTAACACACTACGCCGTGAAGGACTGAGATCTTGCAGCGCTCCGCAAGGTCCCCCTGCTCAAGAAAGCACATGTACAGCCCGTCTGAAGTTTGCCAATGAACATCTGAATGATTCAGAGGAGAACTGGGTGAAAGTGTTGTGGTCAGATGAGACCAAAATCAAGCTCAACTCGCCATGTTTGGAGGAGGAGGAATGACCCCAAGAACACCATCCCCACCGTCAAACACGGAGTTGGAAACATTATGCTTTGGGGGTGTTTTTCTGCTAAGGGGACAGGACAACTGCACCGCATCAAAGGGATGATGGACGGGGCCATGTACCGTCAAATCTTGGGTGAGAACCTCCTTCCCTCAGCCAGGGCATTGAAAATGGGTCGTGGATGGGTATTCCAGCAATGACCCAAAACACACAGCCAAGGCAACAAAGGAGTGGCTCAAGAAGAAGCACATTAAGGTCCTGGAGTGGCCCTCGAAACCTTAATGACTTGGAGAGGATCTGCAAAGAGGAGTGGGACAAAATCCCTCCTGAGATGTGTGCAAACCTGGTGGCCAACTACAAGAAACGTCTGACTTCTGTGATTGCCAACAAGGGTTTTACCACCAAGTACTAAGTCGAAGGGGTCAAATACTTATTTCCCTCATTAACATGCAAATCAATTTTTAACTTTTTTGAAATGCGTTTTTTCTGGATTTTTGTGTTGTTATTCTGTCTCTCACTGTTAAAATACACCTACCATTAAAATTATAGACTGATCATTTCTTTGTCAGTGGGCAAACGTACAAAATCAGCAGGGGATCAAATACTTTTTTCCCCCACTGTATATACCGATCAGCCATAACATTATGACCACTGACAGGTGAAGTGAATAACACTGATAATCTCATTATCATGGCACCTGTCAGTGGGTGGGATATATTAGGCAGCAAGTGAAAAATTTGTCCTCAAAGTTGATGTGTTAGAAGCAGGAAAAATGGGCAAAGCGTAAGGATCTGAGTGACTTTGACAAGGGCCAAATTGTGATGGCTAGACCACTGGGTTAGAGCATCTCCAAAACTGCAGCTCTTGTGGGGTGTTCCCGGTCTGCAGTGGTCAGTACCTATCAAAAGTGGTCCAAGGAAGGAAAAGCGGTGAACCGGCGACAGGGTCATGGGTGGCCAAGGCTCACTGATGCACGTGGGGAGCGAAGGCTGGCAGATGAGCTACTGTAGTTCAAATTGCTGAAAAAGTGAATGCTGGTTCTGATAGAAAGGTGTCAGAACACACAGTGCATCGCAGTTTGTTGCGTATGGGGCTGCGTAGCCGCAGACCAGTCAGGGTGCCCATGCTGGCCCCTGTCCACTGCCGAAAGCACCTACAATGGGCATGTGAGCATCAGAACTGGACCACGGGGCAATGGAAGAAGGTGGCCTGGTCTGATGAATCACGAGTTCAAGGTGTTGACTTGGCCTCCAAATTCCCCAGATCTCAATCCAATCGAGCATCTGTGGGATGTGCTGGACAAACAAGTCCGATCCATGGAGGCCCCACCTCACAACTTACAGGACTTAAAGGATCTGCTGCTAACGTCTTGGTGCCAGATACCACAGCACACCTTCAGAGGTCTAGTGGAGTCCATGCCTAGATGGGACAGGGCTGTTTTGGTGGCAAAAGGGGGACCTACGCAATATTAGGCAGGTGGTCATAATGCTATGGCTGATCGGTGTATATATATATATATATATGGAAAAAATTAAGAGACCACTTAACATTGATAAAGCAGGTAGGATATGGATTATGTTAACTAGGAAACAATGTTTTGCCATTACTTAGTGACCAGCCAAATCATAGTCCATGGGAAAAAAATTCCAAATCAGTGTCATATTTGAAGGAAAAAACACAGTAAAAGAGAAAACCAAGCAAATATGTATGGTACACCTTTATGAGGCAGCACTTGTGTCATTGAATGTGTATATTGTAATGTGTTTCTTGTTAGTGTTAAATGCTAAGTACAAATTCATACTGTCGGCCTTCTGCCTTAATCAGGCGCTATTAACCTTAATTAACTCTTATTCTCTAAATAGTAGAATGATACAGTACTATAAATAAGTGTTGTAATTTTTCTCTCAATATGTTTACACAATGAAACCTTGTTGAAGTGGATTCATGTGATAAAGGGTTTGAATAAGTGCACTCTAGGCTATCTGATGGATCTTAGTTTAACCATTAATTTGTATAATAACTGATACAATTAGAACTGTAAGTCACCATGAGAAAGGAATAATAATTATTATTAAAAATGTTGCTGCCGAATTCAATTCTATATCAAATTTCCCGTGATCAAAGGTCACCATCAATAGAATGGCAACTCTAAATGCTTTGTTCAGCTGTGGAAATTATTAGAAACACTGTGGATGTGAATAAGGTAATGGTTCAGACGTTATTTTCTTAATAAAGGCAAGACTATAGAAGGGAAGGAGCAGTTCTATATTTCTAGCATCCCTTGAGGATCTGTTGTCTTTAACAGAAGCTATCTTTAGATCAGCCAATGGTTTGTTTTGCAAATCAATCAAATCACAACTGATTTAAGGTCTCATTGTTCAAATAAGAGATGCTTCAAATAAGACTTTGGTAAAAAGATCACAGTAACTCAATAAGAATGAATATTTTAGTCTTTCCTATTGCTGATTTTAAAACCTTCAATTTGAATTTAGCAACAAACTAATCCTTTTTCAACAACAACAAAAAAGCTAATCAATAGCTAACCTTGATGGTAAATGTGTAAAGGAGCAATGTTTTCGTCATTATTCATTATCACCCTCAGCAAAGTAATTTCTGGTTAAAAGAATTAAACACAATACATATATCAGTCACTAACATCACCACAGCAAAACACTGTAGATGATAAAAGATGGGCCCTGTTTCTCCATGGATTGGAAGGTTTTCAAAAAGACTCATAACTGAGCCTAAAAAGGTTTTGTTTGATTTCCATAAAGCAATTTTGCCAAGAAAACAGGATTCGGACAGCTAGAGTTTTGTACATTTCCTGCACATAAGTCACTAGGCCGTCTGAACAAGTAATCCTAAAACAATATTGAATTGAATGCACTTGCATTACAGCTTTAAATGTCCTGAGCTCTAAACAAAGAGATTAATAAATGTCCACTGACCTGACTGTTAACTGTAAAAGCAACACGCTGTGAGCTTATGTTTCATTTTACTTCTGTTGCTGGTGTATGAGTTAACCCATCACTACACTGTGACGAAACATTTTGTCAGTGTAGGGAATGAAAATAAACAAAACAAAAATGTTCTTATAGTTTGGGCAGGCAAAAACAAATACAAATATTTCAAGAATAACAATATG
Organism: Amia ocellicauda; assembly: GCF_036373705.1. NCBI lineage: Eukaryota > Metazoa > Chordata > Actinopteri > Amiiformes > Amiidae > Amia > Amia ocellicauda. Next base: position 40,244,703 of record NC_089859.1, on the reverse strand, counting down.
AATCAGTGCAAAATAATCTGGCATTAAATTAAATTAAATATCTAATGGATGTAACAGCAAACTTGAAAAACTGCAAACTTTTGCTGGGATAAAACCCCAAAGTGTTAGCTATAATATGTTAATTACAAACCTGTGCTCAGTGGTAGGGTACATGGCTGACTTCTGCCCTCCCAAGCATAACATTCTACACTTCTAATGACTTTAAATCACATTAATGGTTCTTTCCCACACAATGTTGATCATTATACACCATTCCTCATTGCTCAATTGTACTATATTAAGTATCTGCCAACACACACACTTTCCTAGCATTCATCACTTTGCATCTCTCCTCCACCCCACACACCACCTTTGGAGCAGTTCCTTGACTCATTCCTTCTAGTAGGGGGGTTCCAATGGCCTTGTTCTAATGACCAAGCTATTGTCCCCTTTGTCACGCAAATCTAGACCAAAACAAACTGTTTACCTTCTACTACATATGTCTATTGGAGAACTTTATTTAGTCTCAGCCTTTATCTGCTGCTCAGAGGAATGCCTCAGGCAGGCATATATTCATAGAAGAACAATACAACTTTCAGGGGGTTATTTAATATAGATTTAAATAGATATATTTTCAACTGGCCCAAATAAAGGAATCCAGGCATTAATCGGTTAATAGAAATTCCATTTCATAACTTCTGTATTTTTCAGATATGAAATTAAATCACTCAGTCTCATATTGTTACTTTTTTCTTCATTACATCCACCAGACACAACAGGTTACCTCAGATACAACAAGCTGTTAATTTGCTGCATTGTATGGTTGGTTAAGCTGAGCACACCCACCCAACAATGAAAATATAATCCCTCTCAGTTTTTCTATGTCTACTCTGCACAGGACTTTGGCATCCACAGCAGACCTTCAAACTTCAAACTACTCTGGCAAGTATACAGTGCTGCAGCCAGAAACAAAAAGCATGTGTTACTGTGGTCTTGATAGAGGACTGATATTAATATATGCAAAATGTATGTGCAGCTAACATGATTTATAAAATATATTCAGTGAAGAATTTTGAAAATAATTGTGTTGTATGAGTAAAATGCTATGCTGTTGTTGTTGTTTTGTTGTTGTTTCTGTTGTTATTATACTAAAAGTCATAATTTTGCCATTTCTTAAAGTGATATAATTAGGGGATTAATAGCACTATGTCAGAATGTATAATTCTTATTAGTGGTAGTATGGTTTTGTTGAATTACTGGTAGAAAACTGCTAAATCAGACACTGACTATTGAAATTGAGACTGTTCTGCTTTGTTTGGATGCCTATCCCTGAAATAATGTTTTATTATATTGATACGGTACTGGACTAAAGAGTGATAGGTCTGAATATGTGGTTTTAATACAATATCAAACATTTCTGTGCTGTACAATATTACAATAGCTAAGTCAGTGTAAGATTAACTTATTAACTAGGGCAGTGTTTTGACTGTGTCTGCTTGCCAAGGTTTTCTTGTGCTACCAAGAAAAAATGTAATATAAACAACCTCTTCCTTGATACCAAAAATGATCTCCCCTTCTATATTGTATGTATATTTATAGAGTGTTTAGAATGTGTTTTTAAGGAACACACATACAAATAATTTCTGTCACTTTGCATTTCTCGAGCAAGATCAGCTGTGGATTACAAACATGTACATTGCTGGTGCTTTTTCTCATTTTCTCAATAAGGCTCTCAATAACTGCCTGTTACATGTCTGAAAAGGTTTAACTTTGTTTTCCATGTTTTTTCCATGTTTGCGTTCTTTTAAGTGTTTGTTTTGCTGAAAAGCACATGCACCACTTTTATACGCAACCCATCATTATTGTATGTTTTTAAACTAAATGCTTAAATTTGAATTCTTTACACTAAGATGTGATTTGTAAATCTGCAATTTACTGTGACATTGAAAGAAACCATAACATCTGTGCCTCTAATGACTTTATATCACATTGAAGGTTCTTTCCCACACAATATTGACCATTATACAACATTTCTCTTTGCTCAATTGTACTCTTTGAATATTTTCTGCACCCTGAGCATTTTCACTGCTTTGGAATTTCCTTTCTCTCCAATACTTAAGAGAATGCATGCTACATTCCAAACATTATGACAAATACATCCTATTTCACCCTTGTACAGTGAGGGAAAAAAGTATTTGATCCGCTGCTGATTTAGTACTTTTGCCCACTGACAAAGAAATGATCAGTCTATAATTTTAATGGTAGGTGTATTTTAACAGTGAGAGACAGAATAACAACAAACAAATCCAGAAAAACGCATTTCAAAAAAGTTATACATTGATTTGCATGTTAATGAGGGAAATAAGTATTTGATCCCCTATCAGCGATCAATCAGCAAGATTTCTGGCTCCCAGGTGTCTTTTATACAGGTAACGATCTGAGATTAGGAGCACTCTCTTAAAGGGAGTGCTTCTAATCTCAGCTCGTTACCTGTATAAAAGACACCTGTCCACAGAAGCAATTAAATTCCAAACTCTCCACCATGGCCAAGACCAAAGAGCTGTCCAAGGATGCCAGGGACAAGATTGTAGACCTACACAAGGCTGGAATGGGCTACAAGACCATCGCCAAGCAGCTTGGTGAGAAGGTGACAACAGTTGGTGCAATTATTCGCAAATGGAAGAAACACAAAATAACTGTCAGTCTCCCTCGGTCTGGGGCTCCATGCAAGATCTCACCTCGTGGAGTTTCAATGATCATGAGAACGGTGAGGAATCAGCCCAGAACTACATGGGAGGATCTTGTTAATGATCTCAAGGCAGCTGGGACCATAGTGACCAAGAAAACAATTGGTAACACACTACGCCATGAAGGACTGAAATCCTGCAGCGCCCGCAAGGTCCCCCTGCTCAAGAAAGCACATGTACAGGCCCGTCTGAAGTTTGCCAATGAACATCTGAATGATTCAGAGGAGAACTGGGTGAAAGTGTTGTGGTCAGATGAGACCAAAATCGAGCTCTTTGGCATCAACTCAACTCGCCGTGTTTGGAGGAGGAGGAATGCTGCCTATGACCCCAAGAACACCATCCCCACCGTCAAACATGGAGGTGGAAACATTATGCTTTGGGGGTGTTTTTCTGCTAAGGGGACAGGACAACTGCACCGCATCAAAGGGACGATTGACGGGGCCATGTAGCGTCAAATCTTGGGTGAGAACCTCCTTCCCTCAGCCAGGGCATTGAAAATGGGTCATGGATGGGTATTCCAGCATGACAATGACCCAAAACACACAACCAAGGCAACAAAGGAGTGGCTCAAGAAGAAGCACATTAAGGTCCTGGAGTGGCCTAACCAGTCTCCAGACCTTAATCCCATAGAAAATCTGTGGAGGGAGCTGAAGGTTCGAGTTGCCAAACGTCAGCCTCAAAACCTTAATGACTTGGAGAGGATCTGCAAAGAGGAGTGGGACAAAATCCCTCCTGAGATGTATGCAAACCTGGTGGCCAACTACAAGAAACTTCTGACCTCTGTGATTGCCAACAAGGGTTTTGCCACCAAGTACTAAGTCGAAGGGATCAAATACTTATTTCCCTCATTAACATGCAATCAATTTATAACTTTTTTGAAATGCGTTTTTTCTGGATTTTTGTGTTGTTATTCTGTCTCTCACTGTTAAAATACACCTACCATTAAAATTATAGACTGATCATTTCTTTGTCAGTGGGCAAACATACAAAATCAGCAGGGGATCAAATACTTTTTTCCCCTCACTGTATCTAGTGCATACAATACATCTGTGTGATTGTAGTCTCTCACAATTGACTAGACCAAATGGAAACTTCGTTTTACCCAGCCTGTACCATATTGTGGTTTGTTTTATTGTTAGAAGCCACTTTGTATTGCTTGTAAATCAAGGATACAGGTCTGCATTTTGGGGTTCATAGATATATTATTATTATTAATAAACACCAAACGAGTTTGATGGGTCGAATGGCCCCCTCTCATTTGTAAACTTTCTTATGTTCTTATGTTCTTATTTTACAGATCAAACTTAGCTGATCACAATGTTTAATTGCATGCTGGCTAACACTATGTTTGTCATAGTTACCTTGTGGGAGGACCCAAGTGCAGAGCTAGTGCAATGAGCTGACAGAAACCAAGGATAATCTAAAGGCGAGGTCGAGGTCACTGGCAAAGATCGAAATCCAGGAGGTCAAGAGAAACAGAGAGAGAGAGACAAAGACAGGGCAGAGAGCAAAAGAGGGGGAACCGGGGGAACCGGGGGAACCGGGGGAACCGGGGGAACCGGGGGAACCGGGGGAACCGGGGGAACCGGGGAGAGCTGACAACACTTCACCCAGAGTGAGGACAGTGAGGGGTTTATAAAGGAGAGTAGAAACTAGGAAGGCAGGAGCAGAACCAATGAAAACAGAGGACAGGAGCAGAAGTGCACAAGGGTGTGGAGGAATGCTAATTGACAGAGTGAAAAAAGGAAAGCAGTGAAGGGAGCAGGAAAAGGCAAGGGAACATTGGTGGCCTCTAGTGGGAAAAGAGGGTCAGGGCTAGGGAACTGTGACAATGTTAGGTTACATAATTTGAAATTTGAAAAAGCCCAGATTCAGTAAAAACTTTTTTAAATTTAAAAAATCGAATTCAAAATAAATAACAAAAAAATGAAAGCAGATTATTTTATTCATAGTTTTTTCCTCAATTTATTTCAGTACAAATAAACATGTTTCAACCATCATTATTTCGCTTCAGTCTTCAGAGTGCTCCAGTTTTTAAAGTAACTTGTTGATGCCTTGCATTCCTGAACAGTTCTAAGCCCTGTGCAGGGGGAATATTTGTTACCTTTTCTACCGAGTCTGAGGAAGACACAGGCTAAGGAGGTGAATTTAAATTCACTGCAAGACATGATTTGACAACTCTGCAAAATGTCTAGTTCCTCAAGGTGTGAATGCTGTGATATATGTAGTCAGCTACACCGACAATTTTGCCAGGAGAGTGCTTCCAATGTATGTATGCAAAGGAAGTTCCTGTTATTTCAAATAAATTTGACAAAAATATTTGAATGGTTGTCTTTAGAGTTGGAAGCACTGCCTAAAGGGGGAGGGGTTACACCAGTTTCCATGGATACCTCAATGACATTTCTTTCTATCAAAGCTGCTAATAGGCCCTTGTGTGAATCACTCAAATAGCCCTTTCCTGTTTCCTGTTTGAATATATGGTGACATGCACAAAGGAACTTCCTCTTTGCCATTTTGCCTGGAAGATCTCAAATGTGAGCAGAGAGCCACTCTTCTTTCTTGCATTTTATTATTATAAAAGCATTGGGCTGAATATATACATGTATGTAATATTATGTTATATATCCACCCACCAAGTCGCTACATTTGTTTATATATATAGTGTATTAAAACAGTTATTTAATAACTAAACCAAGCTGTGCTATCTGTGTCTCAGCGCCCCGGCTACGCCTTTATTTTTTTACACATATATATTATATTATTGTACTCTTAATATACTATTTTGATATATATATATTCATTGTTAGACTAGTCGCTGTGGTAGTTTTTGTTCCTCAATACCTCCCATTTTGGTGCTGTGGCACAGCTGGTGATGTGTGCTTTGGTACAACCCAGCGCTATAATGCAGTAGAGGTGCGGTGCTGCGCCTCCTCACTGTGCTGAGTTGCGTTGCCGGGTGGAGAACAATGCTTACAGCTGCTGAAATCCCGCTAGTCGCTCCACTTGCAATGAAAGCATTCCAGGTGTTGGTGTGCCCCGCTGTACCCATGCAGGCCGGTGCTGTCCCTTGCAAGCTTCACTCTCTCGGCTTGTTTGGGCACTTGACAAGGATGGAGAAGGCTTGCGTTTCCTCCTCCAGCTTCCACCACTGCGCCACATCTGGCCACTGCATGCTACCTTCTGAGGATGGACACGCCTCCTGCACCACATTATTAGGACATGACCACATGCACAGAGCACATGAAGATCCCACCTTCTGCCGCCGCCTGTGTGTCTCTGGGTTGTCCTCCACCAAGAGTAAGGGTGGGGCTTCAGTGGCACTCGAGTTTTGACTCTTCCTGAGCCCCCTGTTTCCTCCAGGCCTGCTGCTTCCGCCTCCAGGCCTACTGAGTGGTGGCCCTGGGCCCTCTCTTCCACCCTAGTTCTGCTGATAGAGCACGAGAGGCTATGCTTTTAGTTCTAAACGGCAGGAAGGACCACATTATTATTATTATTATTATTATTATTATTATTATTAATTTTTATTTATTGGCAGACGCCCTTATCCAGGGTGACTTACAACATAAGTGCAAAACACTGGATAAGGGCGTCTGCCAAGAAATAAAAAAAAAAATAATAATAAAAAACAAAAAATACAGTTAAGGCATCAAACATTACAGATTCAATTTACATTAAACATAGCAATTCAAAATATATTACATTTTACAACTTCCAATTTACACAGGCAAGTACAATAAGTGAGGTCATACATCCTGGACAGTAAAAGCTAAGTGCTGTCAAGATGTAGGGTCACAGTTAGGGGCTACGGGAAAGGGAGCAAGGAGGGAAACAATCAAAAACGCAAGAAGCATAATAAAACTCTGTGAAGTGCTATCTAACAGGGATTAAAAGGACTAATATTACTGTCTGAAAAGATGCGGCTTGAGTAAATGCCGGAATGAGGTCAAGGACTCTGCTGTTTTGACTTTGGTTGGCAGGTCGTTCCACCATTTAGGGGCCAGGGATGAGAAGGAGCGGCTCTGGAGGAAGGAGAGTGGAGAGGAGGCAGAGTTAGTCTTATGGCACATCTGCACGATCTTGAGTGATAGAGTCTGAGGGGAGCCTATCTACCCAGTCTCCAGACAGGGGCATTGAACAGGCATCCTGGGAGGAGGACAGGCTCTCCATCAGTATATAGTATATAGTTCTGTATATTGTTTGTACTGTTGTACTGTATTGCGTGTGTGCATGTGCAAATTTCTTAAATCAAACTGTACTCACCTACTTATTGTCACGGTTCCCCAGTACTCACCCTCTCTCTCTACTCTATCACACTGTCTTTCCCTGTCCCTTCTCCCAGCTCCTGTCAATCAGTCTATTAACATTCCTGTCTCCCATATGCACTTGATCACTCTCCCTATGTTCCTATTCGTCCTGCACCTTCCCACCTGGTTTCCTGTGCCCTATATAATCCCCTCACTTCCCTCACTCGGGGCGAAGTTTTGTCAGTAGTCACTGCAATCCTGAGCCTTCTTCCCGTGTCCTTTCCTAGAGCCCTGTATCCCCGTGCCTGGTATCCGTGTTTCCTTGAACCCTCGCCTGACTTTCCAACCACGACTCTGTCTCTCCCTTGTTGACTTGTTTGCCCGATCCAACAACCCACGCCTGTGACCTCGACCACGTCTCTGTCTAGCCTCCATTGCCCTGATCCGCCTGCTCCCGATCCGCGCCTGTCCGACCACGCACTGCACTTGGGTCCCCTGTTCCCGTGCTCCCCGAGGTGCAACCGTGACACTTATACACCAGCTTTACTCTGCGGTCCTTATGGGCAGCACATTGAACTCCCTGGTCACCACACAGTCTACAGCTCGGTTTGTGCTGTTTTGAAGTCCCTTTAAACAAAGTTGCTGTATTCAAATGCTCTTCCATTACACTGTCTATATGAGACACAAAACCCACCCAGCAAAGGCAACACTCCCAGGTTCAAAGATAATTTGGTTCCATCATGTCCATACAAGGCACTCAAAAGAACCACAAAATCGCACACAATCGATCAATTGTGACAACTGTACTGAGTTCAGGCCCTCAGAGTCGAGTGGACTCTCTTGCCGTTTCTTAGGTAACTGTGTGCTGGATGTAAAAAGTATTCAGCAATGGAAATGCGGGCACAGGCACCCATGCAAAGAGCTCAGAGGTCACTACTGCGCTTGCATTACTGGGTCGTTCTTAATAACGTGCTTAGTGCTCATTTGCGGCTGTAGCTTGTAAGGCAATGTAAGTGTACTGTACTGATTACCACAAGCACACATTGGTACTGTAATGAGTGTTACTAGTGGCCATTGATAAAATAGAAATGTGCAGGTGAAGCGGAGCCCCAATGCTCCTTATAGACCGGCCGCCAGTGATGGAACGTCAGCTGACTGTGAAGCAAGCTGTATTCATTGTAGTGAGCTCTGGTTGTATACTGCATATTTTGGCGAATGTAGCAAGCCATCCAGGTGCTTTTACCATATTATAAATTAATATACTATATCCAATATGTATACTGTATACTACAAAATGTTGGAATGTAGTATGTGTAGTATGATAGAATGTGGTTTTGAATATAGCCCATATAAAACAGGAAGGTGCTGTTTGAGTGACTGACACAGTGGCCTATAGGCAGCTTTGATAGAAAAATATTTAGATGAGATATCCATGGAAACTGTCATAACCCTTACCCCATTGGGCAGTGCTTCCTTTTTCAGATAACCTAGGGTTGCATTCGCAACCTATCGTTCTTTTAAAGTATTGCCAATATTTAAAAATGAACACATCTTAAGTAGTTTCACAAATATACATATATATTTTTTTTCTAAAAACAAATTCTGACATTGCTTTGCTTAAACTGCAACAAACAGAACTTTTATTTTTTCAAACAAGATTCCTGTGAATTCATTCTTGTTTTCCATCTGTGTTGTTACTAAATAACCACGTAAAAATTAAAAGCTCTTTAAAACAATTGCCTAATTCATACCAAGGATGAAGGAAGAAGGCAAATTTATCTATACATTACAGAAGAAAATCTGGACCTATAGATAAAATAGAACAGATGTGTTCAATATAGAATGCACAACACCACCCCTTCATTTTCATCTTTAATGCTAAGGTATGAAATAATCTAACTATACAGCATATTGCATGGCTTTTGAACTTCTGAAGAGCCACAGAGCCATCTTGTTTTCATGCCCTCACATTAGAGACAATGAATCAGGGACATTCATTTAGTAGCCCAATCACCCAGATTAACATGATGTGAAGCCATTTAAGTAATCTTTAAAACTTGATGTATACAGGCTCCATTTTAAAAATATGTATTGGTTACAGTTATTGAGATTTTTCTTTGTCTTTTTAGACGGTATTGTAAGGACTAGTAGAATATAGCCTGGCAAGCCACGAACTACAATGCATGTTCCAAGGTTTAGAAAAATATAACAATGCCTTTTTCCTCTCTTTAATGCAACCAGAAATGAGACTAAATAAAACTTTTGTTTTATCAAAACTCTTTAATTGTTAAACTTCTTCTCCATTTGAATGAACATCGGGTCCAAACTGTTTTAAAATACCATTACCAAGAACAACATCATATGATAGCAACTATAGTTATGGCACAGTGTGAGGTCATTAGATTGCACTATATGTACTTTACAGTGTTGATGTATTGTGAGATCATTAGATTGCACTATAGTTACTGTAAAGTGTGAGATCATTAGACTTCACTATAGTTACTGTACAGTGTTGATGTATTGTGAGGTTATTACACTACACTATAGTTGCAGTAAAGTGTGAGATCATTAAACTGCACTATAGTTACTGTACAGTGTGAGATCATTAGACTGCATTATAGTTATTGTACAGTGTGAGGTCATTAGACTGCAATATAGTTACTATACAGTGTGAGATCATTAGACTGCACTATAGTTAGTGTACAGTGTGAGATCATTAGACTGCACTATAGTTACTGTACAGTGTTGATGTATTCAGAGATCATTAGATTGCACTATAGTTACTGTACAGTGTGAGGTCATTAGACTGCAATATAGTTACTGTACAGTGTTATTGTATTGTGAGATCATTAGATTGCACTGTAGTTACTGTACAGTGTGAGGTCATTAGACTGCACTGTAGTTACTGTACAGTGTGAGGTCATTACACTGCACTGTAGTTAATGTACAGTGTGAGGTCATTAAACTGCACTACAGTTACTCAACAGTGTGAGTTCATTAGACTGCACTATAGTTAATGTACAGTGTGGGGTCATTACAGAGCACTATAGTAACTTTACAGTGTGAGATCATTAGACTGCACTGTAGTTACTGTACAGTGTTGATGAATTGTGAGATCATTAGACTACACTATAGTAACTGTACAGTGTGAGGTCATTAGACTGCACTGCAGTTACTGTACAGTGTTGATGTATTGTGAGATCATTAGACTGCACTATAGTTACTGTACAGTGTGAGGTCATTAGACTGCACTATAGTTACTGTACAGTGTGAGGTCATTAGACTGCAATATAGTTACTGTACAGTGTGAGATCATTAGACTGCACTATAGTTAGTGTACAGTGTGAGATCATTAGACTGCACTATAGTTACTGTACAGTGTGAGGTCATTAGACTGCACTATAGTTACTGTACAGTGTGAGGTCATTAGACTGCAATATAGTTACTGTACAGTGTGAGATCATTAGACTGCACTATAGTTAGTGTACAGTGTGAGATCATTAGACTGCACTATAGTTACTGTACAGTGCTGATGTATTCTGAGATCATTAGATTGCACTATAGTTACTGTACAGTGTTATTGTATTGTGAGATCATTAGATTGCACTATAGTTACTGTACAGTGTGAGGTTATTAGACTGCAATATAGTTACTGTACAGTGTTATTGTATTGTGAGATCATTAGATTGCACTATAGTTACTGTACAGTGTGAGGTTATTAGACTGCACTGTAGTTACTGTACAGTGTGAGGTCATTACACTGCACTGTAGTTAATGTACAGTGTGAGGTCATTACACTGCACTATAGTTACTGTACAGTGTGAGATCATTAGACTGCACTGCAGTTACTGTACAGTGTTGATGTATTGTGAGATCATTAGACTGCACTATAGTTACTGTACATTGTGAGGTCATTAGACTGCACTATAGTTACTGTACAGTGTGAGATCATTAGACTGCACTATAGTTACTGTACAGTGTGAGGTCATTAGACTGCACTGTAGTTACTGTACAGTGTGAGATCATTATACTGTACTTTAGTTACTGTACAGTGTTGATGTATTGTGAGATCATTAGATTGCACTGTAGTTACTGTACAGTGTGAGATCATTAGACTGCACTATAGGTACTGTACAGTGTGTGGTCATTAGACTGCACTGTAGTTACTGTACAGTATGGGGTCATTAGACTGCACTATAGTTACTGTACATTGTGAGGTCATTAGACTGCACTGTAGTTACTGTACAGTGTGAGATCATTAGACTGCACTATAGTTACTGTACAGTGTGAGGTCATTAGACTGCACTATAGTTACTGTACAGTGTGAGATCAATAGACTGGACTGTAGTTACTGTACAGTGTTGATGTATTGTGAGGTCATTAGACTGCACTTTAGTCACTGTACAGTGTGAGATCATTAGACTGCACTGTAGTGACTGTACAGTGTTGATGTATTGTGAGGTTATTAGATTGCACAATAGTTACTGAACAGTGTGAGGTCATTAGATTGCACAATAGTTACTGAACAGTGTGAGGTCATTAGACTGCACTGTAGTTACTGTACAGTGTGAGGTCATTAGACTGCACTACAGTTACTCAACAGTGTGAGTTCATTAGACTACACTATAGTAACTGTACAGTGTGAGGTTATTTGACTACACTATAGTAACTGTACAGTGTGAGGTTATTTGACTGCACTATAGTTACTGTACAGTGTGAGGTCATTAGACTGCACTATAGTTACTCAACAGTGTGAGGTCATTAAACTGCACTACAGTTACTCAACAGTGTGAGATCATTAGACTACACTAAAGTAACTGTACAGTGTGAGGTAATTTGACTGCACTATAGTTACTGTACAGTGTGAGGTCATTAGACTGCTATATAGTTACTGTACAGTGTTGATGTATTGTGAGGTCATTAGACTGCACTATAGTTACTCAACAGTGTGAGGTCATTAAACTGCACTACAGTTACTCAACATTGTGAGGTCATTAGACTGCACTGTAGTTAATGTACAGTGTGAGGTCATTAGACTGCACTATTGTTACTCAACAGTGTGAGGTAATTATACTGCACTATAGTTACTGTACAGTGTGAGGTCATTAGACTGCACTATAGTTACTGTACAGTGTGAGGTCATTAGACTGCACTATAGTTACTGTACAGTGTGAGGTCATTAAACTGCACTATAGTTACTCAATAGTGTGAGGTCATTAGACTGCACTATAGTTACTCAACATTGTGAGGTCATTAGACTGCACTGTTGTTAATGTACAGTGTGAGGTCATTAGACTGCACTGTTGTTACTCAACAGTGTGAGGTCATTATACTGCACTATAGTTACTGTACAGTGTGAGGTCATTAGACTGCACTGTAGTTACTGTACAGTGTGAGATCATTATACTATACTTTAGTTACTGTACAGTGTTGATGTATTGTGAGATCATTAGATTGCACTGTAGTTACTGTACAGTGTGAGATCATTAGACTGCACTATAGGTACTGTACAGTGTGTGGTCATTAGACTGCACTGTCGTGACTACAGTGTTAGATCATTAGACTGTACTATAGTTACTGTACAGTGTGAGGTCATTAGACTGCACTGTAGTTACTGTACAGTGTGAGATCATTAGACTGCACTATAGTTACTGTACAGTGTGAGGTCATTAGACTGCACTGTAGTTACTGTACAGAGCAAGGTAAATTGACTGCATTGTTGTTACTGTACAGTGTGAGATCATTAGACTGCACTATAGTTACTGTACAGTGTGAGGTCATTAGACTGCACTGTAGTTACTGTACAGAGCAAGGTAAATTGACTGCATTGTTGTTACTGTACAGTGTGAGATCATTAGACTGCACTATAGTTACTGTACAGTGTTGATGTAGTGTGAGATCATGAGACTGCACTATAGTTACTGTACAGTGTGAGATCATTAGACTGCACTATAGTTTCGGTACAGTGTGAGGTTATTTTATTCCTTATTATTTTATTATTTGAATCTATTATTTTATATTATAGTTATTATCAACTCATTTTATTGATCTGATGTACTGTTTTTATAGTAGTAAATTCTGTATTAAAACTTGCAATCAAACATCTGACATTAAAGTTTAATTAATAAGTTATTTACTTTGCCATGTGGGGTGGAGTTCTGCCACGCCTCTCTACAATGAGGTGGATTTTTTTGAAATTACAACAAGATGAGCTATACTGCCTTTTGATTGGTTGTTAAACTGCCAATAAAAGGAATTTGAGGATATAAGGGGTGTTAACTTCTACAAAAGTCAAAAAAATACAAGCTACAGAATGCAATTCATGTAGTAATACATCCTAGTTCAAAGAGGTAACAAGTGCAGACATGATGCAGGAGGGGAGCAGGGGGCATAGGAGAAGTCACAGTTAAACAATAAGAGTTCTAACAAACTAAATTAATGCAAATTAAATCATGATTGTGCAAGGAGATGTGCAGTAAACCATAGTACAAATCACAGAAAACCATGGCAAGACAAAGAGCACACATAGTACAATCAGGGTGAACACATTAAAACTGTTTATTTATCTGAAAATGACTTCATCAGTAAACTTTAAAAAGGGAAAGAACATGCAACATGACACTCAGTCATTCTGAAGGTTATTGTAGTTTATAGTATGTATTCATTTTACAAGACTGATATACCTCCTGGTTAAATATATATATATATATATATATATATATATATATATATATATATATATATATATATATATATATATATATATATATATATAATTTTTTTTTATTATTATTATTTATTTATTTATTTTTTTGTATTATTTAATTTTATTTGGAAACAGACGTTTTGGAAACCAGAAGAGAAAAAATCCTGTGCTAGATTGTGACAGCACAGGGCGTGTTGTAATCTGAGAATACAGTTTGACTAATAATAAGTGATGAGCAAGGAAGTAGCTTCTTGTCATGCCAGTCTCCCTCACTGGCTGTTCAGATTCAAGCTTAAGGTCACCAGTGTTGCAGGGGAGGAGCTTGTTTCCACAGCAGGAGAATAAAGCACATGGCTGGAGGTCATTATTTCCTGTTACAAAACCTTGCTAGTCTGGAGGATTAAAGTCGGTACAGGAAGTGAGTGGCATTCTTCCCACTCACTCAGGTGCATTAATACACAGGCAGCCTGCTCGCTTGTAGACTCTAAGCAGGAGGTTTCATACAAAAGCAGTGATGTAACAGTGAGGATGCACTCATTATGAATGGATGGCATGAGGCTCAGGAGGAGAGAGACAGACAAGCAGTCCCTGACTACATTACATGGAACATGGTAGGGCTTGCAAGCTTCTGCTTTACTCAGTGTCTGGGTATTTCTCTGTGAGTTTTATATATATAAGACTGTGAGGAATTAAAGGGACAGCTCTGCTTTTGTACTAGAGTCAGATCTTAAATTGCTATGTGTACTGAAAGCTACTGTTTTAAAGTGGATTTTCCAACACAAAGTATATTTATAGCCCCACCACTCCTCTGGTAGGTCACAGTATTTGTGACTCAGGAATATGTTTTAAGTGTTTTTTCATAAACAGAGAGGGACAAGGAAATCACCACAGTACTACCTGCCACATCCTTTAATTTTCTATTTCCTTTACCAAGGGTTTGCTTAGTCATTGGGCATGTCAGTTATTAAGCTCAACGGTTCCCAAACTGGTTCTGGAGGACCCCCAGTCCTGCTGGTTTTTGTTCCAACCGAGATCTTAATTGCTTAATTCACTCCTTAATTACTAACAATGCAATATAAGGCTCAATTATATAATCAAAAACCAGCAGGACAGGGGGTCCTCCAGGACTGGATTGGGAACCCCTGATTGAGCTGACTGAAAAGTGTTTGGTCTTTTAATTTCTCTTAATAAATGTTTTGTAAATGAATGAAGAAATGACACAATACTATGATTGTATTTATTAATTACTTATTTTAACTTCCACATCATAAAATATGTAATATTTATAACTGGAATGGTGATTAAAAAAAAAAAAATCCATATGTGTGTTTGCTGATAAATTCACTATATGTTTTTACCAATGAACCTTAACAATTTACACTATTGATCCCTTTAAAAAAATGAAACAAAAGTCTTATATTTATATTCTGTGGGAACATTTTATGTCCATAAAAATAGCATATATGTTTTATCATTTCAGACACCTGTTGCAACCTGAAGTCTCCAGAGAAGAATTGTAACAGTACTGCTCCACCATGTCACTTCTTACTCATGTTTTGGCCTGCCTGTTTGGAATGGGTTCCTGGGTAGCCATCAATGGAATGTGGGTGGAGCTGCCCCTCATTGTCCCTGAGATTCCAGAAGGATGGTACCTGCCCTCCTATCTCACTGTCCTCATTCAGCTGGCTAATATGGGACCCTTGTTTATCACTCTGATGCACCGTTTCCACCCAGGCAAGCTCAATGAAGTGGGGGTCATTTACACAATCATTGGCTTGGGCATCGTGGCCAGTTTCCTCCTGGCTTTCTTCTGGAAGGAGACTGTTGATGTGGGTGGTGCTTCCCACAGCATTCCTCTCCTAATACTTACCTTCTTCCTTTCCACTGTGGACTGCACCTCCTCTGTCACCTTTCTGCCTTTCATGATGCGTCTGAAGCCCCAGTACCTGACCACATATTTTATCGGTGAAGGTCTCAGTGGGCTGGTCCCAGGATTGGTGGCCTTGTTTCAAGGTGTTGGTGTGGTCAAATGCATTAACCAGACACATACAATGAATGAGACTTCTGAGAACTCAACCGGCTCCTTGGAACTCCAGGCCTGGTATCAACCAGCCAACTTTTCGACCCAAATATTTTTCTTTTTCCTCAGTTTCATGATGGTTGTGTGTTTAGGGGCCTTCCTGCTTTTAAACTGCCATCCATCCATTGGCCGGGAACGCAAAAACAACCGACACCTGAATGGCGTTGTACTGGGGGAAAATGCAGAACTGTGCCTTAGACAGAATAACCAGCTGGAGCAGAAACCAATGATCAGTCCCGTGGAAAGTCCCCAGACAGAGACAAGGAGCTCTTTTGGAACTGGGAAATACAGCTGGATGCAAATCCTGTTTATCTTTGTGAACCTTGCTTGGGTAAATGCACTGACCAATGCTGTCCTTCCTTCTGTGCAGTCATACTCTTGCCTGCCCTATGGCAATAATGCCTATCATCTCTCAGCCACCCTTGCAGCAGTTGCTAACCCTATGGCCTGCTTTATTGCCATGTTTTTGCCCATAAGGTGAGTATTATACCTTGATCTTGAAGATGATTTTTATACAGTTGCTGGAGAATGTCACATTTTAGTTCTGGGTCAATTTAACAATTCAATCCTCACACTAACAGGGAATTCCAATCACTGTGCTTGACAGCATTCTTCCATTGGGCAGATACAAGAGGCCAACAGCAAACTAAAGGGCAGTCAAAAATTTGAATTAATGTGGATCTTAGTTTATACTGTTTTGGGTTAAAGACGGTGTTGATCTAATTTATTTCATAAGGTATTATTCTTCAGTTAAATGTACACATATTTTTTAATATAATTCCAATTGCCGTGTTTATTATTTTCAGATAGGAAGGAATATAAACATAATTAATTAAAAGGGTGAATGCTCCTCAGCAATATAATATGACTAGTAGAACTGGATAAACAGAGTTCATTGGTTTGCCACCATTGCCACCATGCCAACTATTTGAAATACACTTACTAGGAAGGTACTGGTATGCGTAATCAAAGTTGAAAGTTGAAAACTTTTATTCACATTCATTTAAAAGATGTGTTCTTAAATTTTTGATAGGCTTAGGAGTCCTTTTTGCGAAACATTCAGGTGTCTAATATTCAGACAGTAAATATATTGGTTTGGAAATTATATTTAAATAATCTGACATTCAAATTAGATGCAATTATGTGCACTTCTATCTATCAGAAGAGGTGTTTGTTAGGATTATCATTTTCATTTGATATGTGTGCAGAACTGTAACCTTTGTGTACATTCCACATTTCAACACAGTAGTATTTGTGACAGGACCCACAAACTTGTTTGATTTTCTGTATCCACGAAGTTACAAAAGTTGAAGTCTTATTTCCTTCAAGGTCATTGCTGCTGATGGGTGGTCTAACTGTAGCTGGCTCTGGGATTGGATGTTACATCATGGCCATGGCAGCACTGAGTCCCTGTCCATTACTCATTCATTACACTACTGGGACTTTCCTTATTGTAGGTTGCTTTTATTTGTATGTTTTCAACTGCAAAATCCCTTATGTCTGTGTCAATTACACAATGTGCACACAAAGATCACATAAATGGTTATGTTTCATTCACCAGCTTTAAGACATTTTGACAATGTAGCTTATCTGAACATTTTTTGTAGATATGCAATCAAATACCGATAAATATATGTAGTTATATGTATATATAGGTATATATGGGTAATATACGGTGGGAACAATATGTGTGTTTTAAATATTCATTAATAATTTCAATATATTATGTAGGCCTCTCGTGTTATATTTATTTAGTACTAAAACACCTAAGAAACCTACCTTCTCTGAGCATTACAATACATTTGTTTTTTAATATCTTTTCTATTCAATTCTACTCCTGCAAATTACAAGTTACAAATTACAAAGTTGTATTGCTAACCATATTGTGGATATTGTCAAATTGAGTTATTCTTATGTAAAACTGCAAAGACTGAGTATGTCTACACTTTCGTTAACATGCTGCCATTTTGTCTTTGGTTTAGGTCACAGCCTGGGTGCTTTTTGTCCTCACACTGTCCTATGTGAAGGTGATGATCGGGATTATTCTCCGAGATGAAGGCCACAGCGCCCTCGTGTGGTGTGGTGCTGTAGTGCAGTTAGGCTCCATGATTGGTGCTCTAACAATGTTTCCCCTGATTAGTGTTTATAACTTGTTCCAGTCTGGGGATCCCTGTAATACACATTGTCCAAAGTAATGACACCTGAAAAGAAAAATAAGATATATTTTTAGAATTTAATTTTCAATTTACAGGGAATTATTATGTTTTATAACTAGTTTATACTGATTTAGCCATTAGTAGTCAGTCAATGATTAATAATAGTCTCACTATTAGTTAAATATGTTGTCAACTTTATGTATATCCCTGATTATTTGAGCAACATAATTTTTGCAATTTGGATGGGAAACCTTGAGTAGGTTATGATGCAGTTATTGAGTAGGGTATAATGTAGTAATCTTGGTTTGACAAGATGGAGCACTTAATATAGTAATCCAAACTTCTCAAGGTGTCTTAGGTCAAATTTCAGAGAGAAAGGTTATTTTTGCCTTGAAGCACACTATAATATATATATATATATATACTTATATATAACTTAACAAACTTATTTCATTTACACCTGTTATACAGCTTATGTATAATGGAAACAGTGCCTTCAGCATCCATGGAATGATATACTGTTAAACATGCTTGTTCAGTAATGTTGATACATGCCACACACACACACATATTGTTTATAAAATATACACTCTTCAATTTAAAATAGAGGGATAATTTTATTCTACACAAAAATCCCTCCACTAATTCCTCTAATAATTCCTAAATTGTGAAAACATTAAGGTATTTTGAAACCAAACTGAAATAAATTAGCATGTAAATGAACCATTACTAAACCCTGCTAAAAAAAAGTAGCCCACTGAAAAATGCACCTAAAGTAAAAATAATAATTAAAACAATGGTACAAGTCTTAAACAAATGTATACAAAATAACGGAATTGTGATGCCATGTTATCATAATTGAGATTCTCCATTAGTTTCCTTAATTTTGTTATGTGGATTAAGATGATGTAACACCTCAGACTGCCAACTGAAGTAATTAAAAATCTATAGGGCAGACCAGTTGCCTTTTGTTTGTGGACAGTGTTGTCCAGAAACATTTCATTTTCTAAGCTCTTTGTTACATTTTTAATTATTTGTCAGTGTTCTTTTGTATAGCCTACAATATATTGTATTCATTTTTGTATATTTAGAAATGAGGACAGATTTGATATTGGTTCGTGTTTTGCTGTAATATGGCTTGCAATTGAATAGAATTGTTTGTGAAAAAAACATAACTTATGCATATTATTCTTACGAGTTCTTAAGAAGAAAAATGTGATGTGATTTTATACAGAATGTCCTGTACAATACAACTTGTCATCATCATAACCTGCCATCATCAGATATTTCACCAGAATATCAATCCACTCATCCAATGGGTGTTAGTGTTATAATTCACTGCTTTATGGAAACACAGCAACTCAAGGGAGCCTGATTCACTTGGTTAAAGTGAAGTGTTAAAAATTGTTAAAAGTGCAGCAAAAATTGCATAAAGTGTATTCATAACTAAAGCAAACAAATGAAGTGTAAACTAGGGTTGGGGGTTGGGGGGCTCCGAGGCAATGGCAGGAGATGGCAGGTGTGCGTGAGTTCTGCTGCTGCAAGCCAAAGGTTAAATAAGGAGAGACATCTGTGGTATGTGTCGACTGCAATTTGACCTACCCCTGAAATGTAAATTACAAATTTGTACCTGTTCTGTTAAGAAAGTGAACTCTTAAATACATAAACTCACAGGTGTATTATTTTGTGTGCCTCATCTCTCTAAAGAATCTCAACTCCCATGCCAAGCACCTGACATTCCCCCTCTCATACTCACAAAATGCAACTCCCACAACCTTGCAGCATGACACATGCACACACAAACAGTTCCAAACTACAAACATATCATCCCCCCCCTTCCCCACACAGAGTTAAAGTATGGAAGGAGGTCACAAAATCATAAAAGTAGCCCAGATGGGACAGGACCACCTCCTGTGACCACAGCCTCCTCACTGGAAAGCCAGAACCCAGCTCCTCTGTGCCCAAAAGGTACTGACTGCGATGTTGGAGGTGGCGCTTTGTGCAGTCAGCTGACATGCTAGTAGGAGCTGTCCTGGAGCTGGAAAGTGGCTAGGCCCAGCTGGCGACTGACCCGTAGTGGGGAAGGCAAGAATGATTGAACTTTGTCACCAAGGTTAGGCCTTATGGTTCTGACCCAGTCTGAGGGACATATGACAGATGGCTTTGCCATGCAAACTCTGTTGAATCATTGCTTCATTTGGAGCTGGCACTGGCAGACCCTCATGTGAGCTTCATACATCATACAAGTTAGAGGTTGGCATAGCCTATCCAAGGGCAAGTGTAACTCATGCCCCAACATTAGCAGGTGCTGGTGAAACCCCAGTGGTTGTGTGCTTGATTGTTCTATAGTGCAGGAGAGCTGCATTGACAAAAACAGCTGTTTGGAAGTTGCAGCCTTGAGTCAGGTGTACTTGGTTGCCATTTTGTATTGTTTGATTAAAACCATCAACCCCTCCATTGGCCTGTGGGTGATAGACGGCTGTGTGGATATACTTGATAACACTGTCATGTAAGGATGTGGATATCTTTGCAAAGATTAACTGTGGTCTGTTATCTGTGTTAATGGCATAAGGCAACACCCAGTGGGTGAAGACTGTGTCCAGAATGCAGAATATGGCCTGGGAGGTGACTGTGCCTACTGGGAAGACTTCAGGCCATTTAACATGGAGGTCATAGATGACCACCAGGAAACACTGGTGATGTGGCATGCCATGGATTTCCCTACAGATGTCTATCTGCAGGTGTTTCCATTGTGTGGACAGACGGGGCAGCAGTGGCAGAGGCGGTGGAGCTGTCTGTCCAATTTTATTCCACTGAGTAGGCAACCTGACCAGTCCCTGACCAGCATCTCCACATCATGGTCAATACCAGGCATCAATGCTTCAGGCGGACGATGCCATGTGTCCCTTATGTGTCATAACCACAAGTAAAGCACAATAACTCAATATAAGAAAAACAATAATAAAGAGCTGTGGTGTGGCACTGTCTGATGATATGTTTGGTTTACTAGAATAGGATAAAATGACTACTTTCTCATTAACCATGTAGTAAGGTAAGATACATACTTATTCACATTAACTAGGGGCATATTTTCTGTTTAACAAAAGGACACATTTGGGTTTCATGATTCTAAACACTGGTCAGCTAATTTCAAGCCCAGCTAGAAAATTCAAACTTTGAGCCCTGCTCCCCATCCTTTATCATCAGCTTGCATGAATAAACTGCTGCTTTTTCCAATATTGGGGCCCGAAAGGCAGGATCTTCAGTGACACAGATGCTCAACTGGCTAGTGTTCTCGACAAGTGGGCAAGTGCATGTGTGGCGACACCAAGAGAACAGTACAGGCTTGACTGCTGGACCCCTACAGTGAGGAGGTCTGGAGGCTGTTATGATGTGGGGGGCATTTTCCTGGCATGGATTGGGTCCACTTGTCCCCTTAGAGGGAAGGGTCACTGCAAATCATTACAAAGTTATTGAGTGATCAGCTTTATCCTATGGTGAGACATTTCTATCCTGATGGGAGTGGTCTCTTCCAGGATGACAATGCCCCCATCCACAGGGCACTGAATGGTTTGAGGGGCATGAAAATGATGTTAATCATATGCTATGGCCTTCGCAGTCACATCATTTTCATACTCATACTCATGAGTTCCAGAGACTCATAGAATCTACGCCAAAGCACATCAAAGCTGTTCTGGTGGCCCAACACCTTACTGAAACACTTTATGTTGGTTTTTCCTTTAATTTGTCACCAGTCTATATATACACACTCAAATACACAGTATATATACACTACTGGTCAAAAGTTTTAGAACAACTACATTTTTCCAGTTTTTATTGAAATTTACAGTTTAATGTCTCAATGTACTCTGACAGTAAAGCACAGAACAAATAAACAATTGGAGATATAGAAGAAATAATGGAATCATTCTGTTAAACAAACTGTAACCCCTTAACCCCCGTAATCCCTTAAGATGACCATTGGTACCCAAATCCATGTGCTTCTCTTTAATCCCATGTGTACTCTTCACTGTTGTGTTGTTTCCCCAAGTGTTCGATATCCCATGAAAGCTGTGACTCTCTAACTATGTGAAGCATTCTCTGAAGTGAAAAAATAGTTTTTTTATAACCTCCCTCCCCCCGATCTTCCACCTACACGACCCCAGGTCGCTTATACCTCTCTGGCTGGCTCTCTTCTCTGCCCTCACTCCATACCCTACCTGGCCCCTCTCCTGCCCAGGAAGAGCCGCTGCCTGTGTTCTCGCTCTTGTCTTCCATCTCCCCAATCAGATCTGATCACCTCAAACTGGACCAACTAATTTTTATCCCCCGCAAGTGAGTCGAGTGAAGCTGGAGATTTCCGTCCAAAGCGTGCAAGCATCCCAGGGGAAACAGGATTGGCTTGTTTGTAAAGTGAACAACAAAACTGTGACATGAGCTTATTAATTCACAGAGAACATTTTGAAATTCTTTATCAGTCCAGTTCCTATCTCCAGCTTGAACTCCAAATCCATTCATTGTAACAGAAGTAACATTTTTGGTAATGATGTTCTCTGGATTTCTGTATTCTCACTGAAACTGGAAAATCTGGTACAGTAATTTTGCTTGTTCACAATTTAAGCACTTAAAAAAACTGTAGTCTCTGCAGCTCAGTGAGTATGTGCATATTTCACATAGCTGGTGTGTACAAAGTGAATAGGCCTACTCCTGGGGAGTCAGTCAAATTATTGGATTTGACGTGTTATTGGTCACATTCTACCTCCATACATTCCCACATTGTGCCATTAGCCTTACCACAGTCCATTTCAGCAAGTTCATTTCCACAATATGCTCTTCTGTCAATAAATAGAAAGTAAGGAATGTAGAAAAATAATATTGAGTAAAAGGGCCAAGTTCTGAACTTTAGTTTAACAAATTCAGCTTTAGTCTGAAGGGTTCCATACATATATTCTGAATAGTTAACTTAAAACCTAAATATTAACCTCATGTGTTAATATCCTTATACATGTGATGTAAGGAACAATTTTGTTGAAAAGTGTTGCAGCCATGTTTTTGCCAAGTTAGGCTCAGCATCACACACTGTTCTTACACTACAGTAAAAATATAATACCCGTGTATGTGTAACGTAGTGACTCAGGTAAGAGGAACCCAGGTACAGAGATAAGGGAGTCCAGGGACAGGCAAGGGTCAATATCGGCAAAAGCAATGTCCAGGAGAATCCGAAAGAGAGGTCAATAAGGTCAACGATGAGGTGAACAGGCTGGTCAGGAGAATCTAGGACTTGTAAGACAAGGTACACAACTCACTCACTCACTCACTCACTCACTCACTCACTCACTCACTCACTCACTCACTCACTCACTCACTCACTCACTCACTCACTCACTCACTCACTCACTCACTCACTCACTCACTCACTCACTCACTCACTCACTCACTCACTCACTCACTCACTCAGAGACTAGCAACTCAAGAAAAGACTAGACTTGGCAATGATAGAAGTGACCAAGGGGTTTATATACAGGGCAGGAGACAGAAGGTAATAGGTGCTGGGCAGTGCTGAGCAAATGGGAGCTGAGGGAGGTGAGAGAGAGTGCACTGGGGTTTGAGGAATGTGGATTAACAGGTGCATAGGGTTTGAGGAATGTGGCTTGCAATGTTTAGAATGCTGGTGACGATGACCTCTGGTTTCGAGTTGGAGAAGTGTGGGGGGAAGCCGTGACAGTATGTTTCATTTGATGGATTCAGTTCACTACTACAAGCTTTTTGCTTTGCTCCCATCTTCTTCTCTAAATGGCATAACCAAAATAATTATCAGACCATAATAATATATGTTAATTATTTTAAGCAACCTACAAATGACTGCAGCATTATAGGTATTTTGAGATTTCAGACTGAAGATACACTGATCATTAGTGGAAGTGGGCAAGAATTGCCTTTCCCATCATTGTAATAGTAAACTTACACAGCATATACTTACTGACAGATAGGCAGGCATACACAACCTCAAGGTATTTGTATGTGCCATAACAGGGGTCAGAGAAAACATCATTGGTGGCCATAACTTCACAAGACTTCTTGCCATCACACCTACAGTGTTTTAGTCACAAACAATGTCACTCATTGGCTTTGATGCCAATTCACTTCACATAACCTCCATGACAAGAAATACAGACAAATTATTATCCACCTGAATGTTTTAGTAGCTTCCCAGGCATAACACTTCTTTACAGATCATTGTAGACTTATTCCAAGCATTTATATATGTTTTGGGTGAGGAGACATACATGGCTCAGATGTGTTTAAATCAGAAATGTTCTTCTCTTGTTCTCCAGCTTTCTTGCACTGACTGAAAGTATCAATTGTGTATACAACAGGCCTGTTTATATAAGACTGGCTGCTTTGTTATATGTTAATTATTCCATTCAGATGTTGTTGTTGTTTGTGTGTTTGTTTTAGCAGAATAGGATAAAATAACTTATTTTTCTTACAAGCCATGTGGAAAGGCACATATTTATTCCCGTTAAGTAGGGGCATATTTTCTGTAGAACAAAAGGCTACGTTTGAGTCATTATTCCAATCTCCTGTCAGCTAATTTCAAAGTAAGGCCAGCTGACTAACAGAAAAGTTGGAGACCTGCTCCCAGGTATTTATAACCACACAATATGTAACGGTGATTTTAATGATGTAATGATTCGGGTTGTTTCTTAAAACCCATGAATTAAGATTGGCCAACCTTGTTCCTGAAAACCATAAAAAAATTAAAATTAAAGTGTGGGCTTAGATAAATCAGTGAAATTAAAACTCTAGGACCAGGATTTGACCAGTTCTGCCACTACAGGTTAATAGCTCTGTGTAGGCAAACAATTTGTACATTTTAACAGATGGAAAGATCAATAATGTATCCAGTTACTGGGAAGAGAAGCATCTCACCTTTTGGACATGGCATTGAGTGTTTTAGGTCTTTTTTATCAGTTAAATCTCAGGGATCTGATGATAAATAAAACATTAGTATTGCATTTCCATTGAAGGGATACTTTTTAAACTGCAACAGGAACGCAGACCATGACTCCCATTAGAGTAATTAAAGAATCAGTCAGTGTGACACTGTATAATTCAAGATGAAAAAGAAAATAAGTTGAGCTTTATGTACAAATACTCAAATTATTATGTGTGATGCTTAAATAAAATGGAAATTAATTTGTGTTTAAAGGCAATTTAAAAATTCCTCTTGAACTTCAAGAAAGGCCAGTCCTGGATCTCGGCGCACCCCCTTTGCAGCTCTCGCTTCACCGGCCCGTCCAATAGCTCAGAGATATACTGACCCCGCAGAGTCTCCGACCCCGGCGGCTCCTCATGTGCCACCTGGAAAACAAATAGCGGAGAGGAAGTGTGAAAGCCCCCAGAGTAAACTCTTCATAGGCCTGGGCGATATATCGAGTTATTGCGATATACAAAATGTATTATTTTGGGCGAAATTCAAAATGCTTATATCGCGAGTATCGAGTTTTTGTAATTTTTATGCAAATGTATGTATAGATGCAGACCATGGAATGTGGGAGGCGTAACAGTTTTTTTATGCAACCAATCACTTTGCAAGAAATGCTTGTCAATCTTTTTGGCCAATCACTTGCAGAAGACAATCAGTCATTTATCAAAGTACGGCGGGAGAAGGAATGAAGAGGTGGAAATAAATGCATTTGCGTGGTGTGTTACAATCTAATAATTTATGCTAATGTTAGTAAGATTTTATTTAAATCAATGGAAGTGAATAAACGAAATAATAGTTATTAAATGTTTGAATTACACACTAAAAACAGATGCGAATGCGGATATATATACACATACATACACATGGCATCCCGCAGCGCTATTCAAGCTAACCCTGCTAACACACAATGTTGCCACAACGTTGTAGCATGAATGTTAGCTGGGAAACGGCACACCGGGCAATAACCAAAAGACACTTTATTTTATACGCCGGGCTAAACTCGATCTGCAAGCACCCCCCACCCCCGCTAATTTATACTGATAGAATGTGTATAACATTACAGAATAATAAAGTTTGATAACATTTGAATCAATTGGAGAGCAATGTAAGCAAATGGAGAATGTTTCATTTTATTTTTATTAAGATGGTGAAGTGGTACAACAGTTTTTTTATTATTATTTTATTTTAATAACTATTTTGTATTAACACGTTCTGTACCGGTAAGCAGAATCGGCTGTGGTAAATCTACCTGAATCTATACCATTTTACAGCGCATGTGTTGCGTGATTATTATTACTTGTGGTATTGTTGTTATGTGACAGTAAGTCATGCTGTGTGTGTGTGTGTGTGTATATATATACACCGATCAGCCATAACATTATGACCACTGACAGGTGAAGTGAATTACACTGATAATCTCGTTATCATGGCACCTGTCAGTGGGTGGGATATATTAGACAGCAAGTGAACATTTTGTCCTCAAAGTTGATGTGTTAGAAGCAGGAAAAATGGGCAAGCGTAAGGATCTGAGCGACTTTGACAAGGGCCAAATTGTGATGGCTAGGCGACTGGGTCAGAGCATCTCCAAAACTGCAGCTCTTGTGGGGTGATCCCGGTCTGCAGTGGTCAGTACCTATCAAAAGTGATCCAAGGAAGGAAAAGCGGTGAACCGACAACAGGGTCATAGGCGGCCAAGGCTCACTGATGCACGTGGGGAGCGAAGGCTGGCCCGTGTGGTCCGATCGAGCAGACGAGCTACTGTAGCTCAAATTGCTGAAAAAGTTAATGCTGGTTCTGATAGAAAGGTGTCAGAACACACAGTGCATCGCAGTTTGTTGCGTATGGGGCTGCGTAGCTTCAGACCAGTCAGGGTGCCCATGCTGAGCCCTGTCCACTGCCGAAAGCGCCTACAATGGGTACATGAGCATCAGAACTGGACCACGGGGCAATGGAAGAAGGTGGCCTGGTCTGATGAATCACAAGTTCAAGGTGTTGACTTGGCCGCCAAATTCCCCAGATCTCAATCCAATCGATCATCTGTGGGATGTGCTGGCCAAACAAGTCCGATCCATGGAAGCCCCATCTCGCAACTTACAGGACTTAAAGGATCTGCTGCTAACGTCTTGGTGCCAGATACCACAGCACACCTTCATAGGTCTAGTGGAATCCATGCCTAGACGGGTCAGGGCTGTTTTGATGGCAGAAGGGGGACCTACACAATATTAGGCAGGTGGTCATAATGCTATGGCTGATCAGTGTACATGCATACAAAGGAAAACATTGTATGTTTTATATGCAGTAAAAAGTTATGTTGGCTGTATAGTTCATATGGTGCTGGTCCACTGTTTAATACCAGAAATGGCACATCTTTGTGGTCCTTCCTTTGTACATGCATAAAGAATTTGTTTGTGTGCTATAGGTGAGTATTCTTCAGAACCTGCTGAAGTTCCACAGAATCACAAGCATGCTGTTTGTGATCTGACTGTGGCTGACCGCCTGGCTTTATACAACCATGTGTCAAGGGAGACTGGACGTCAAAGGTCCCAAGCAGAGTTGGCTGAAAATGAGGACCTGTATGTGGATTTAGCTGCTAAACTCAAAAGAGGTATGTATCCGTCAAACCAGTCCATTACTTAGTATTCTACTTGGCCAGTGCTTATTTTCTCATGTCTACTTTGGGTACAGACAGCACTGATTAGTTAATTGATTTTCAGTACATGAACAAGAGCGAGGTAATATAAGATGTGTGGCAAATCTTGTTCAGTTGGTTGCTTGTAGCTGATTTGGTAATATGCAGCTCCATGGTTATATATAAAATCTCATGAAATTAATCATACCTCTCAGCAACCTCTTATAACTTAGATTAATGCATGTATGCATTTGTAAGTCCCATGTGAAGGTTTTAAGACTCTTAAGTGATGAAGACTGATTTTGTAATAAATGTGTAATTAAACTAATTAGGAAAATATTTAAGAAGGTGTTGCAGGTTTCACTCATCACTCCCAGTATTTTTTATTTAAATGAATTCAGTCATGTTCTTTAATAAGGAGGTGTATGTTTTTAATTAGATATGGAAACACTATCAGTAGAGGCAATACCATGTTAGACATAAAGAAAACAAATCATTTTTTTGCACATTATATTATTTCAATGGAATTTGTAGAGCTTTGTTAGGCCCAAATCAGCCATGAAGTAGGTGCTATAGGCTGTCAAATTTCTTAAAAGAAGTTGCTTGGACAATCCATGCTTCACAGTGTAACACAGATGCTTAAAACGCCTGCAACATTGTACCACAACATGAATGGCTCTTTTACTAAACCACCTTGTCGATGATGACCAGAATGGCTCCAAGTCGCACCTTGAAGTCCTGGCAGAAATGAGGGACTATAAAAGACGGCGCCAGTCTTACAGAGCCAAGAATGTTCATATAACCAAGAAATTATACACAGAGGTAAGAACCAGGAACATCTATATATCCTAACTATCTGTGAAATCCCTGGACCTGCACAATCAATCATTCTTATAGATATGAAGAGACTGTAGACATTGCTCCAAATACCGCATATTGAGGTCCTACATCCTGGACAGCAAAAGCTAAGTGCTGTCAAGATGTAGCGTCACAGTCAGGGGCTACGGGAAAGGGAGCAAGGAGGAAACAAATTAAAAACACAAGAAGCATAATAACAATCTGTGAAGTGCTATCTGAGGGGGGGAAAAAGGACTAATATTATAAGTACTGTCTGAAAAGATGCATCTTGAGTAAGCGCCGGAATGAGGTCAAGAACTTGACTTCGGTGGGAAGGTCGTTCCACCATTTGGGGGCCAGGGATGAGAAGGAGCGGGCTCTGGAGGAAGGAGAGTGGAGAGGAGGTAAAGATAGTCTTCTGGCACTGGAGGAGTGCAGTGGTCTGGAGGAAATGTATGGAGAGATGAGGGTCTGAAGGTAGCTTGGTGCAGTGTGGTCAACACAGCGGTAGGTGAGGGTCAAAGTCTTGAACTGAATGTGTGCCGCTATCGGGAGCCAGTGGAGGAAGCAGAGCAGTGGAGTAGCGTGTGCGAGGGAAAGAGAATACCAGACGAGCCGCAGAGTTCTGGATGAGCTGGAGCGGCGGGTAGTAGTTGCAGGCAGGCCGGCCAGGAGGGAGTTGCAGTAGTCCAGGTGGGAGAGGACCAGTGACTGGACGAGCAGCTGAGTCAAGTAGTCAAGTAGGTGAGGAAGAGACGGATTCGGCGTATGTTGCTAAGGAAGAATCTGCAGGTGCATGTCAGCGTGGTGATGTGCTGCGTGTAGGAGAGCACAGGATCCAGGGTGACTCCTAGATTTGTAGCGGAAGAAGAAGGAGAGAGTGTGGTGGATTCCAAGGGGATCGAGATGGAGAGATGAGCAGAAGGTGAGCAAGAGTGGGGAAAAAATAGGAGATCCGATTTGGAGAGGTTGAGCTTGAGGTGGTGCGACTGCATTCAGGTGGAGATAGCAGATAAGCAGGAAGAGATGCAAGAGGGGATGAGAGGGTCAGAAGAGGGAAAAGACAGGAAGATCTGGGCATCATCAGCATAGAAGTGGTAGGAGAAACCATGGGAAGCGATGAGGGGGCCCAGGGAGTGAGTGTAGAGAGAGAACAGGAGCGGGCCCAGGATGGAGCCTTGGGCAACACCTGTGAGGAGAGGTTGGGGGGTGGATGAGGAACCTTTTATAGTGATATGTGTAAGGAAAAATGAAATTGCTGAAGCTGGGCAAATTCCACCATGATAAAATTCCACAGTTTAAAGTCGACTCACCAAATGTTCTTGGGTATTGTCCTAATTAACAGAAGGTAAACGCAGATGGCTGAGCAAAGGTGGGGTCCCTGGTATCAATAGGAACAGAAGGCTGATAAGGACACAGTTTGTCTTGTATCAATAGCATATCAAAAGCTATTGATAAGGATGAATAAGGAGACAGTCTGTCTCTGTTGGGAGGGATGAGTTAATCACTGCTGAGAAAGGTATGGGTGAGGGGAATGGGTGAACTGTTACCCTGGAATGTGGGAGAGCAGGGTGAGGGCTCCATTGTCACTTGGTATGCTAATAGGCAGCTGCCATTGGATACTCTGGTGGGTGGGGTGGTTACTCTGGAAGGTGGAGTTGGACAGGGGTTCAACTCATAAAAGCTGACTTGTCCATAAAGTCTTTGTATCAGTTTTGCCTTGCTGTACCCAGTATACTTGTATGCTGTGATTTATATTCTGGATTCTGTAATAAATCACATTGAACCTGAACCGTCTTAGTTCCAGTAACTGCTACAGGAGGTTCCATTTTCTTACATATGTTATTAAATGGTAAGATGTATAAGAACTAAAAACTAGAATCCTGTATCCACGTACATGTTCTAGTCAATCCCTGATTTGAGTACAGTGATATCTTTGCAAGTTCAGTAAATGCCACATAGTTAATCTATTTTATATAGCTGTATGTAGTGTAATATGTATAAAGTGCACTGCACTGATACGTTTCAAAGTGGTTTAGTTTTAAAGATTGTGTCACAGTTTGCTTTGACTTTTTCCTCTAGGTTAATGGTTCTGTCTCTCCTCGCAGGTGATCAGAGAAGTTATAGATGTTCATTCAGGATTGGCCAGGCTGTGGAAGGAAGAGAGATTCAGGTCTGCAAAACCATCATCTCAGAGGTACAGCCCACTAAACTGAGTTCTTACCATTTAAATTCCTTTTAAATAAATACAATTAAATTTCATCTATATCCCTTTAAAACATTATAAGCCATAAGACTTCCAACTGAACAGAACCCCTTAAAATGTTAAGTGCAAGGAGACTTTGAGTTTTGCTTTGGCACCCTATAGACTAAGACAAGAACCAAGTTACATCCATATAAAGGCAATACCAAAAGTAATGTTGTTCATATTTCATGAATTGAGTGTGTGAGTGAACCTTGGTTCTCTCTGTAGCTCTAGAGACGTGAACAGTTCACAGCACCAGAGAAACCACAGCCATGAGAGGGACAAAGACTCCAGGAGAAAAAGGTAAGTTGCTGCCATTTAGCTTCAATATTAAAGCAATAATGCAATATTAAAGGAACCTGAAGGGTTTTAACTTTGAGCTGTTTCCTCTGAGGAGCTTGTAGGGAATATGAATAAATAGTCTTAAAGAAAACTAGCATTTTTTTATTGTCACTTGGCCAATATTTCTCAGTTCTCACTACTAAGAGACATTGGAAAGTGAAAGTATCTGTGGTCCTATTTTTCTAAACACGGACACTGCAGACAAGACAAATAACTATATAGCCTACAATAAGCAAAAAGCTCAAAAACAGCATTCAATAAGGGAATGAAACAAGTGTAAACGTAAATATTGGAATAATGCTAATACTAATAATATTTTATAGTTAAAAAATAACTATTGCATTCATCAAAACATTTAACACTGTGTAAACTTTGTTTTCAACATACAAAGCTACAGTGAATAAAATCAGTGTATTTCAATAAACTGTTTACTATATATTTAGCCTGCATACCTGACAGCTGGGGACAGTCCACAAAGGACACGTTTCTGCACTTTCTGAGCTCGTACCTCACACTGCTTACTGCAGCCCTCTCCAGGTGAACACTTTTACTCCATGAATATATAGCATTGCAATAAATGCTCCTCCGCTGATAATGTCCATGAATCATTATTGTGTGTGCGATGTGCTGCGCTATTGCACTCTGTACTATGTGCAGTAGCAAACGCATATTGATCAGTAGAGTAAAAGCACTCGGTGCCATTTGGACCTGGCGTTTCACTCGTAGTTTTCACAACACTGGCACAAACCCACGAATGATCTGTCATTCCCAGTATCACTGATGCCCCTGAATCAGTCATGTTCATATACACGGCATGTCCAAAACGAGCTCTCTTCAATCTCCATTTCCAATCCATGTTTATTTGCGGTCCACTCAACTCTGACTACAGTTGTAAGAAAACACCTGTAATGCTGTACAATGAGTGTGTTTTTCAAGCAGTAGACAGGTAGAGATCACCACTTGAGCACCAGAGCGCATGTAGATTGTCTGCTCCTGGCAGATTGCCGTTCATGTCAAAATAACGTGTCAAAAAATCCGAAATCTATCTGAAAATGCGCATACAGGAATCAATAAGCAGAATCGAAATTTTAATTTTATAACAAGTATCAGATTCCTCACCTTAAGTATCCGATTCCAGAATTGGAATCGATTTTTGATTCCCAACCCTACCAAGGATATGCATCCCCAGATCATCACTGACCCACCGCCAAACCGGTCATGCTGGATGATGTTGCAGGCAACATAACATTCACCTTGGTGTCTCCAGACTCTTTCACGTCTGTTACATGTGCTCAGTGTGAACCTGCCCTCATCTGTGAAGAGAACGGAGCACCAATGGCCGACCTGCCAATTCTGGTGTTTTCTGGCAAATGCCAATCAAGCTGTACAGTGCTGGGCTGTGAGCACAGGTCCCACTAGAGGACATCGGGCCCTCATGCCACCCTCATGGAGTCTGTTTCTGACAGTTTGGTCAGAAACATGCATACCAGTAGCCCACTGGAGGTCATTTTGTAGGGCTCTGGCAGTGCTCCTCCTGTTCCTCCTCGCACAAAGGAGCAGATACTGGTCCTGTTGCTGGGCTGACGCCCTTCTACGGCCCTGTCCAGCTCTCCTCGTGTAATGGCCCGTCTCTTGGTATCTCTTCCATGCTCTTGAGACTGTACTGGGAGACACAGCAAACCTTCTTGCGACGGCACGTATGGATGTGCCATCCTGGAGGAGCTGGACTACCTGTGCAACCTGAATGGGCTGCAGGTACTGCCTCATGCTACCAGTAGTGACAAGGACATTAGCAAAATGCAAAACTAGAGAAGAATCAGTCAGGAAGGATAAGGAGAGAGCAATTGTCTGTGGCCACCACCTGCAAAACCATTCCATTTTTGGGGGTTGTCTTGCTGTTGCCTCTCCAGTGCACCAAAACAGGTGACATTGATTCACAATTGCTTAGGCTTCCTAACTGGACAGATTGATATCCCTGAAGTTTAATTGACTTGGTGTTATACTGTGATGATTACGTGTTCCCTTAATTGTTTTTAGCAGTTTATTAATGTATACTAAGTTGACATTTTAAAGCTAGGTGTTAAAAAATGTGTGCATACATTTATTTGTATATATATACTTTTACCTAAACCTTTGCAGAGAATCCTGCTCTCCAGATGAAAGACATTGGGAACGCAAAAGAAGGAAATTGATTGTTTCAGAAGCTGATAAACTATTTGCACATGGTTACAACAGAAAATATGGTGAAAAAACATTTTACAGTGAAAAACTGATTTATCTAAAAACTACAGGCTTTGCCATTGGTCAGAGAATTAATCCAAAAAATTGTACCATTTCAAATCAAAAGGGGTATGTTTGGATCTCTACAGATTTGAATTATTAATCCACTTCATATGTGTGATGTATTACAAAAGGAGTTATTTCTTGAGCATGACCCACATTTTAACAATGAATTGACATTCATTATTTGCTATATTTCAGTTGTTTTATTGCAATTTTTTAACATGCAATGTTCTCTGTGAATTGATAATTCAAGGCTGCAGTATTAAAATATCTTCAAAAAAGCCAAGCTATTTTTCTGTAAGTTTCCACATCCATTATTTCATATTCTGAAATGTGTGAGGGGAAAATGCCAGGATTGGAGGCATTTAATGTAAAGTACCCATACATGTACCAACATGAGAGATGCATGTCACAAAGCTGGGAGAGCAACATGGTAGACCAAGGGGATTATCACTGAAAACACATCACTGCCTGTTCAATTCAACACAACGCCTCTATGCTGTATTGGAAAAGCAAATACAGAACAGGAGCAATTTGTTATTGATCCACTAGAAGTTGCAGGAGGTATTCTGCAGTATTTCTCTAGCCATCAATCCAAATGCTTTCAACAAAGTGCTGACTATAATAAAGTGTATTATAATAAGTTATGTTTTGGTTTTGTATTGCAGTTTGTGTGGTGTAAGTGGTGTTTGTGTGTCTCTAACCTCTGATTATAGTGGAATATAATGTGTGGGCAGAGAGCAACAATATTGTGTTTAAGATAGAAAGCTAATTGTGTTACATTATACATTTAGCAACTTACGGAGCACACTCGACTCGACATGCCCTGTCTGTAATCAGAAGCGTTACACTGTAGGCTGCGATTATTTAGCATTTATTTTGCATTACTACGAGCTATTGTTCAGTGTAACTTTATGTGTCTGGTACTGTCTTTGTCTGTATTCAGATATTAAGCGGCCATTAATTGTGCTATTAGCAGTCCTGCATGGATGGGAGGGACATCCTGACCAGCCTTGTGTCATTCAACGCAACACAGGTGTGCACTGTGCTAATTAGTTACAGGTGACGTATTTAACCGCCCCCCACAGCTCTGCGCCAGCAGCCTTCAGTGTCCCCCTTCCGAAGGTCCCCATGTCCAAAGTGCAAGGACTCTAGCTGCGAGGACTCCAGTGAGGAGAAGACTGCGAGGAAACGCTGCACAGCAACAACAGTCAACCATGACGATCTCTCCTATTCCTGTCCTGCTCTCTCCGTCTTCTCGGTGTGCAGCTGCATGCCATTGCTTCCCCAATCCCTCTAACCTCATCTCTCTGCCTCTCCCCTCCTCCTCCCTCCCCTCTATTCCACTCTCTGGAGGCCTGTGGAACTGTCACTCAGCTTCCAACAAAACCGACTTCATCTCCGCCTTCGCCTCCCACCAGTCTCTGGATTTCCTCGCTCTCACCGAGACATGGATCTCCCCAGACAACTCTACCACGCCTGCTGCCTTATCCTCTCTGTTCGTCCTGTCCCACTCCCCTCGTCTAACCAGGCGGGGAGGAGGAACTGGGCTCCTGCTCTCCCCTTCTCTCCTCTTCTCTGTCCCCCCCTCTCTCTCTCCTCTATCACCACCAGCAGTTTTGAATTCCATGCAGTGGAACTCACCTCTCCCTCTCACCTCTTCCTTCTAGTTCTCTACCGTCCTCCCGGTCCACTCGCCTCCTTCCTGGATGAACTTGACTTTCTTCTCTCCTCCCTCCCCTCGCTGTCCTCACCTACCATTGTCTTGGGAGTCTTCAACATCCACCTCTCCAACCCTTCCCACTCTGCCAGATTTCTTCCTCTCCTTTCAATCTCCCCATCTCCCCCCACTCACAGGGCTGGCCGCCAGCTAGACCTCATCTTCTCTAGAGGCTGCTCCCCTTCAACACTCTCCGTGGCACCCATGGACATCTCGGACCTCCACTTCATCTCCTTCTCCTTCTCCCTTTCCCTCCCCTCCCTCCCCTCCCTCCCCACTCCACCCACTCCCTCTGTCACCTTCCGCCGTAATCTCCACTCTGTCTCCCCCTCCACCCTTGCCTCCACTGCCCTCACTCTCTTATCTTCCATTGACTGTTTTTCCCATCTATCTGTCAACTGTGCTACCTCCTCTTTGTTCTCCTCCCTCACCTCCTCCCTTGACTCTCTCTGTCCTCTCACATCTCATCCTGCCCATCCCTCCCCTCCTCAGCCTTGGATCTCTGCTGTTCTCCGCTCAACCTGAACTAGTCTGCGTGCCGCCGAACAGAAGTGGAAAAGTACCAAACTCCCAGCTGCCTTCGAACTCTACCGCTGTCTACATTCTTCTCCTCACTCACCTCAGCCAAGAAGTCTTACTTCCAATCACTCTTTGAATCCACTGTCAAAAACCCCCGCAAACTCTACTCCACCTTCTCCTCCCTCTTTGCCCCTTTCCCCTCTTCCTCCCTCGTCTCTCACAGATGATTTTGCCTCCTTCTCCTCCAAGATCGCAGACATCCGCAAGCTCTTCCACAGTCCCCCCTCCTCTCCCATCACACCCAAACCTCCCACCGACCAAGCTTCCTTTTCTTCATTGTCACCTCTCTCGGACTCTGAACTTTCCTCTCTCCTCCTAGGTCACAAACCTACAACGTGCGCCCTGGACCCTCTCTCTTCTCGTCTCCTCCAAGCAGCCACACCTGACCTCCTCCCTCCTCAACTCCTCACTCCTCTCTGGCTGTTTCCCCTCTGCATTTAAACAAGCTGCTGTCATCCCACTCCTCAAGAAACCAACCCTTGACCCCACCTCTACCGCCCTGTCTCCCTACTCCCCTTCCTCTCAAAGACTCTCGAGCAGGCGGTCCACCGTCAGCTCTCTGCCTTTCTGTCCCATCATTCACTCCTGGATCCTCTGCAACCCGGCTTCCGCACAGCTCACTCCACTGAGACGGCTCTCCTGGCAGTCACTGACTCCCCCCGGTGTGCTCGGGCGGCCTCCCTCTCCTCAGTCCTCATCCTCCTTGATCTCTCTGCAGCATTTGACACTGTCGATCACTCCATCCTCCTCTCCTGCCTCGCTCACCTCGGTATCTCTGGAACTGCTCTCACCTGGTTCTCCTCCTACCTCAGTGACCGGTCCTACCAAGTGACATGGCGAGGTTCCTCATCCACCCCCCAACCTCTCCTCATAGACGTACCCCAAGGCTCCCTCCTGGGCCTGCTCCTGTTCTCTCTCTACACTTGCTCCCTGGGCCCCCTCATCGCTTCCCACCACTTCTACGCTGATGATGCCCAGATCTTTCTGTCTTTTCCCTCTTCTGACCCTCTCATCCCCTCTCGCATCTCTTCCTGCTTGTCTGCTATCTCCGCCTGGATGTACTCGCACCACCTCAAGCTCAACCTCTCCAAATCGGATCTCCTCTTTTTCCCCCACTCTTCCTCACCTTCTGCTGATCTCTCCATCTCAGTCCCCTTGGAATCCACCACACTCTCTCCTTCTTTTTCCGCTAAAAATCATCCTTGATCCTGTGCTCTCCTACACCCAGCACATCACCACACTGACACGCACCTGCAGATTCTTCCTGAGCAACATACGCCAAATCCGTCCCTTCCTCACCGACTACTCGACTCAGCTGCTCGTCCAGTCCCTGGTCCTCTCCCGCCTGGACTACTGCAACTCCCTCCTGGCCGGCCTGCCTGCAACTACTACCCACCGCTCCAGCTCATCCAGAACTCTGCGGCTTGTCTGGTATTCTCTCTGCCCCGATTCGCACATGCTTCTCCACTGCTCCGCTCCCTCCACTGGCTCCCGATACCGGCACGCATTCAGTTCAAGACATTGACCCTCACCTACCGCTGTCTCGACCACACTGCACCAAGTTACCTTCAGACCCTCGTCTCTACATACATTCCCTCCAGACCACTGCGCTCTTCTAGTGCCAGAAGACTAACTCTGCCTCCTCTCCACTCCCCTTCCTCCAGAACCTGCTCCTTCTCATCCCTGGCCCCTAAATGGTGGAACGACCTTCCCACTGTAGCGTTAAGGGGGGGTGTATTTTGATAGAGCATTCTAGCTCTGAGCTGAAGCAGACCTCTCCCCCAAAGTTATCAGATTTCCTGAGCTCATCGGCACATGAACTGTTCTATATCAAAGTGGCAGTCTTGGGAGGATGGCACCGAGAATGGGCCAAATGGCCTGGAATCCCTGGGCGATTCGGGGGAATATGGCCTGGAGGTCATAAAACTCTTTGAAGTGGACGAGAGCCGAAATCCAGACACAGAGCTACGAACCCAGGCCAACCGGCATTTCCAAAAGATGGCATGGATTGACATCAGTCATAAATCGAGCCTCCTCCAATAGGACACTGGGGGCTGAAACCAAAATCTAATCTCACAAACTTAAGAACCAATCGTCTATTGATCTGACAGGTGTTTAAAAGCTAGCGCACGACATCTCTCTCTCTCACCCGAACCGATAACTCGCTGCCACAGCTCAACTTGTAGCTCTGTTGCCAGAACCGGAACCGGAAACCAACCAAGTCTTTGCCAGCAACAGAAGAGTTAAACTGGGAGAAGGAGATTGAGCCGTACGAATAATTATTTTAAAGGTCTTTATTCAGTTAAAGAACTTTAGAAACTGCGCATGCCCACCTGTACCCATCTGATCAGTGGAGTTTTACAGCTGGACGAAAGTATTCAGTCATTTAAATAGCTATTGAGTCTTAAGAAACTTGACCCTTGGAAACGAACAGGGCCCTGCTTTCCTCAAAGACTTTGTCTTCAAGTAACTACGGTGGAAACCCTGCTTGCAAAGATTTTGTGCACAACCTTGGAGCCTTCAAACCAGTGGACAATCTGTTTGGAAAAGACTCTACATTCGCGAAACCCCAACTTCCAGGAGCATCGACTGATTGAAAGTTATTGGACAAAGCCGAACCGGACTGCCTTTGTTCCAAACCACACGGACCTTGAGCCGTGTGTTTTTATTTGAGCCCGAAGACAGAGAGGCCTCTCTGCGACGAAGTTCAGATAAGTTAACAGTTGGAGTTTATCATTCATGACATTTGAGAAATCAGTTAGAAATGTTATTCTGTGAGTCAGAAAACTTTAGAATGTGTAATATCATTTAGTATTTTCTTAAATATAAATGTGTGTTGCATTAAACTGTTTTGTTTGATAATTTTATAAATAAAACCTGTCAACGCAGAGAAATATCTTCTCATTCCTGTTTAACTGTTTAGTCTGAAATTGACACACATTAATAGACACTAGATTATTGGTGGCCCTGCCTGTCCTTTATCATTGAACAGTAATCAATTAAGGAGAATTGTGGTAACAAGAAATTATAGGATCTTTCTCAGCACCCAAGCGTAAATGAGACTGATATATATATAACGAGAAGTTATTTGACTTAAATACTAACCTACGTTAGTTATTTAATGTCCGACTAACAATACTAATGAGAGACTCACCTTCGTCTTACTAACCGGTATTGTAGTCAATGTGTTTGTAATTTTGTGTAACGTTTTGTGTGTCATCATATGCCATTCCATGGTCTTTGATTTGGTCACGAAAGTGATTTGTCTTTGATTTGTTGATCTTGAGTGAATTTTAATTAGTTTTTCCCTTTTTGTATAACTAGTGTGGTGCTACATTTTATCTTTGTTTTTAATAAATTTGAGAATTCATGTCTTTGGAATTGGTGTCTGCGTCCAATTATTGCAGAAATTGAGTTCAACAAGATTCTAGGATTCTTGATAAGGTACTTAAATTCACTTCTTTAACTGAAATTTATAAGTGTACCTTACGCTACACCACCGAAGTCAAAACAGCAGAGTCCTTGACCTCATTCCGGCGCTTACTCAAGACACATCTTTTCAGACAGTACTTATAATACGAGTCCTTTTAATCCCCGTTAGATAGCACTTCACAGTTTTATTATGCTCCTCGCGTTCTTGATTGTTTTCCTCCTTGCTCCCTTTCCCGTAGCCCTCGTCTGTAACCCTACATCTTGACAGCACTTAGCTTTTACCGTCCAGGATGTAGGACCTCACTTACTGTGCTTGCCTGTGTAAATTGTACATTGGAAGTTGTAAAATGTATTATATTTTGTATTGCTATGTTTTATGTAAATTGAATTTGTAATGATTGAGGCCTTTATTGAACTGTATTTTTGCACTTTGTTTTGCACTTATGTTGTAAGTCTCCCTGGATAAGGGCGTCTGCCAAAGAAATAAAAAAATAAATAATAATAGCCAATCTCAAGAATCCACATGTTTCTCAAAATGCCATGTTGTCGAGGAATCTGTCATGTGCTTCTTTATGAGAAAAGAGAATGTCTTGTCTAACATATTTAACTTCAAGGAGAGCAAGACTTTTCTGTTCACATTGTTTATTTAGCATTCTTTACATAAATAACAGTTTATAAATACTACTGGAGCTTTCAGTCTTTACAATTGATTTACCTTCATATCTTATGTAATTTTCAAAAACTAATGCACCGTTTCCACTGGCTAAGCGTCCGGACGCGTCCGTGTTTTGTGGACGGTTAACAATCTGGTGCTGGACGCGTCCGTAAGCGTCCGTCCCACTGAGGACATGATTCACTTTCAGAAGAGAGCAGTGCGCTGGACTGAGACACAGGGAGGAGATCAGACACATTGTGTCGGAAGATATAATCTCAAGTGCCGTGTGTGATCACGAAGAAATTACAGTTTTATTAGCAGCATGGAGTGAAATCCACATACAGAAACAATGACTGCTTACAGTTAATATCCCAGTGTATCAAAACTTGGATTTCACAGGACCGGTGCAGTGCCTTGACTAGTTAAAAATAAACTGAAGGATAATAATTGGATCGTAGCAGCCGATATTATTAATATTGTATGATCAGCTGGCCGGTGTTTCAGGCTGTGTTGTGTGAATGGTGTGCAGGACAATCCGCAGAGACAGTCAGTGTGAAGGGAACACGATTCAGTTAACGTGTCCATTTACAAGATAAATTAATGAATAAATTAATACAGCAGATCTGGGTTTCCCTCTAAAACATTAAGGACTGGTTAAATTATAACCTGCTATATTGTATCTGTTTTTTTTTCTTTTCTTGGACATATCATCTAAAAC
The DNA here is from genome assembly GCF_036373705.1 of Amia ocellicauda. Taxonomy (NCBI): domain Eukaryota; kingdom Metazoa; phylum Chordata; class Actinopteri; order Amiiformes; family Amiidae; genus Amia; species Amia ocellicauda. The sequence goes on along the minus strand of NC_089859.1, from coordinate 40,204,360 downwards.
CCGTTTACTGTAAAATATGTGGTCGACATATCGAAACTACAAACATAATAATCATAAACATATAATATTATAGTTATCAACCCTACTGTTTAATAATAATAATAATAATAATAATAATAATAATAATAATAATAACAATAATAAGTGTTTACTGACATTATCCCGTACAATAACGGGGAAGGCATTAAGTATGTTAACCACTAAGTAACCGATATAGGTATGCCTTTTAAAAACAAAAACACAAATCAGAAACAAAATGAGAAAGTGTTCACATGCGCACAGTGTCCGGTCCGGAGCGCCGAGCGCTCTAGTGCTGCAGCCCCGACACTGTCACTGCGCTGCCAATGCTTTAGTTTTCTAAACTCCTAAAAACTATCCAGACTACAGTGATAATAATCACACACATGTTCATATTGTCCCTGTGCCTCTGTGTATAACCAGCACATGTGTCGTGAGCCCTCAGTGTATCAGTGCCGTGTTGAGCCTCCTGCCCATGACGAGCCAGTGTTGTGGCGGCGGCTGAGCGCTCGGCTGTGGAGGAAAATCTCCTCCATACGGGCCGAGTCCCAGCGGAGCCCCGAGCACAGCGCCCCGTGTCCTGTCATCACACCGGCACACATGGTTTCTGTTTTTAGTCTTCCGTACAATACACGAGTGGGGTTATGTCTGTTAACCACAGAGTATAGCTATGCTGCTTGAAAATGTAAATGTTATGCCTTCGTCTGCGTACAATTTCCGAGGTCCGGACCACAGCACTGCTCTGCGGCCAGTGTCGGGGCTGCAGCACTAGAGCGCTCGGCGCTCCGGACCGGACACTGTGCGCATGTGAACACTTTCTCATTTTGTTTCTGATTTGTGTTTTTGTTTTTAAAAGGCATACCTATATCGGTTACTTAGCGGTTAACATACTTAATGCCTTCCCCGTTATTGTACGGGATAATATCAGTAAACACTATTATTGTTATTATTATTAAACAGTAGGGTTGATAACTATAATATTATATGTTTATGATTATTATGTTTGTAGTTTCGATATGTCGACCACATATTTTACAGTAAACGGGTTTTAGACGATATGTCCAAGAAAAAAAAAAATCCCAGTTTGCGCTACGTGATCTGGACCACTCCGCGGACCACTGTGCCGAGGTCGGACCACTCGGACCACAAAATGCTACAACCCCTACTGTAATGTTGTCTACACGTTTAGCTCTTCCTAATATCTCTGAACAGAAACGTGTATTTATTACGCTGTTTACAGTAATGTAGAAAGAATAAAATAGACACACAAGTCCTCTCCACGTCAGGCTGTGTCGCTCGTACTGTTTCCTGTCTCTGTTTTTAACACGAACACAGACCAAACCCACAGTCGCTGCTCCTCCATCAGAGGGACGGATTCACGGCGGCCTGGTTTACAGGAAAAGCGAGAAAACTTAATTCCGACAATAAACTCGGAATTCTGACTTTAAAGTCGAAATGCCGACTTTATTCTCGAAATTTCTACTTTAAACTTGGAATTCCGAGTTTATGCTCGAAACACAGGGGTACTTGTATTTTTGCATTGCCTTTTTTTCGTGGCCCTAATACTCTTCCGTACATTTAAACCCGTTTGACTGTGGACAGAACGTCGTTTAAGCAGCGCGTCTGAAGTGAGCTGTGCGCGTGACCCGCTTAATAAATGGACTGCAAAGGTTAATGCGGCTTCACGTGCGGGTCTGCGGTCGATCGAACGCTGCTGCATGAATCGCAATAATGAATCCTTGGGAACTGGAGACGTATCCCTACTTAGTGTGGTTCAAGCTAAGAACTATTCCATTTTAACCTCATTGCCTGGTCTGATCTTTTATTTTCCACCGTCACCGCCGCAGAACATGCTCAACGCTACAGTATTATACTTGAACACTACAAGCAATCTTATCTTGCCATCTTAGGTATTGCATGTTCATTTCAAAATAATGTGGCCAAGGCATCGGTAGTCTCTGTATGTGTGTTATTGTGCTTATGAACTATTTTAAATTCCTTACATAAAGTACTCGCATTCATGTATGCAAAATAATTTAACAATGCAATGTTTTAAGGGATAGACAGAGCTGCAAGCCTAGGCTGTTAGCAAATTGGTTGTGAAATTGGTCAAAGCAAACTATATAGACTCGTTAGTTCTAAATACATGTAAATTAAGTAAATGTAATGTAGTTGTGCATATAATTGTCATTACATGTTATGGGGTTTGATGATAAGCATACGGTAAGATTATATAGGTGTCAGGTTTCGCGGGGGGACCCGGGAACTGGGGATACAAGTGCAGTGCTGGATCGCGGGCTGGGCGGACAGACAGGCAAAGAGACGGAGTCGAGCTCGGGAAATCAGGAAGGAGGTAAAGGGACCACGGAAAACGCCAGACACGGGGAAACAAGGAGAGGCTCAGAGTTGCAGTGACTACGGGCAAAACTTCGACCCGACTGAGCGAAGTGAGGGGATTATAGGGGAACAGGAACCAGGCTTGGGAGGAGCAGGACGAATGGGAACAGAGGGTGGAAGCAGGAGTGCACAAGGGTGACCAGAATGTAAACAGACTGATTGAATGAGGAGAGCAGGGAGAAGGCAGGGAAATGGCGAGTGCTAGGGGACCATGACAATAGGTATTGTTCTTAATATAATTTTACTTGCATTTTGACCGTCCACTTCAACTTCACATTGGGTGGAGTGGCAGGAAGCCCTATTAAACTCCGTTTCATCTTCACCTGAATTGCAAACCTCTTCATCGGACAGCTGTAAAACAGTAATAATTTAGTGTATAATAATGTAGATTTTACATTTTAAATCACGCCCTACTTTTCAAATGTACATGCACGAGACCAGCAAAGTGACCGCTTGTGTTTGACAGGTAGCTCCCACAGTTACATACCACTTCATGGAGCAGTAAAGAGATGGAGAAAATGTCTTGCGATGCGATAGAAATTGTCAAGAAAGAGTGGATTGTACACTGGATTGTTTTTTAACTGTTCTACACAAAATAGTGGGGAAAAACTTAAAAGTATTGATTGCATAAGTATTCACCCCCTTTGCTGTGACACCACTAAATAAGCTCTGGTGCAACCAATTGCCTTCAGACGTCACATAATTAGTTGAATGGAGTCCACCTGTGTGCAATTAAAGTGTCACGTGATCTCAGATTAAATACACCTGTTTCTGGAAGGCCACAGTTTGTTAAAGAGCATATCAAAACAAACAGCATCGTGAAGACCAAGGTGCTATCTAAATTCCAGGATAAAGTTCTGGAGAAGCACCAGTCAGGGTTGGGTTATAAAAAAAATATCCCAAACTTTGAACATCCCCCGGAGCACCGTTAAATCCATTATTTAAAAAAAATGGACAGAATATGGCACAACTGTGACTCTGCCTAGAGAATGCCATCCACCAAAACTCAGTGACCAGATATGGAGGGCATAAGTCAGAGAAGCAACCAAGAGGTCAATGGTAACTCTGAAGGAGCTGGAGAGATCCACAGCTGAGATGGGAGAAACCGTCCATGGGACAACTATAACCTGGATTCTCCACAAAGCTGGGATTTACGGAAGAATGGCGAGAAGAAAGCCATTTCTGGAAAAAAAACAACAACAACAATATCAAGTCCCATTTGGATTTTGCCAAAAGGCATGTGGGAGATGCAGCAAACGTGAAAAAGGGTTCTCTGGTCTGATGAGACCAAAATTTAACTTTTTTTAAATATATGATTTAGTGGTTACTAACTCGCCAAATTTGTTAGTGTTTCATTTTCTGTGAGCTGTGTCTGGTATACTTGAAAAAACACTATTTGATCAGGTTCTAAAGATGTAATTCTTCTGACACTGCCAACTTTTGAAAGCCTGAAAGCTGTAGTTCACATTGTTTGATAGTCTTCTAGACCCAAAGAAAGTCTTTCCTATTAATCAAACTCATTAGTCCTCTATATCAGATTGGTAAAAGAGACCGTTTAAATTATTATTTGAATGGAAATTAAAGACTTAGCTTCTCTCTAGGGTTTTATAGTGCATGCTATTTTGATAATGTGATGATGTATATTTTCCAAGTCACTGTGTCAGTCAGAACAGTAAGCAAATAACGGACGACAACTTTTGAAAAATGGAAAACCTGACATCTAATAAAGTAAAGCAATTTAAAAAATACATAAATCAGGTTGGCATGTCTGGCTGAGTTAAAGCATTGAAATAATATACATTAGCATTAACTCAAAGCTCTGCGATATTAAAACAAACATTGATGTATTATTCACTTGGTTTTTAGTTGCTGTTTTACCTGAAGAAAAACAAACAAAAAATCAGATGAGGATATTTAGCTTTTAAGGTAGATGATCACAATAATAATAACAAAGCTTGGGCAAACTAATTGTGTGTGTATGTGGCGTAGATGGTAATTCTGAATTAAAACAAGCATTATGATATTTAAATAATTTGGTATTTTTACACAGATACCACTGTCTTCTGCTTAGACTTACAATACAAGCTTGTTATTTGCAATTGCACTGTTTTTTTATGCCTGTGAGACCCTGCGTTGCAAATATGTTAAACATCATGAAACCAGCTAAAAGTCAAATGAGAAGTGCAGGGGTTCACAGTATTTTGTGCCCATAGAGTTGATCTACCCTGTAATTATGGTGACAAAAAGAGTTGCATCCCTCTACCGGCGACTGAATGTAACACCGCGCAGCACTAGTCGTGAGATGTACACCTTGACACGCTGCAGCTACAGTATCTTTATTTTAATTAATATGACACACACACCGTATCTATTGTCATTTCAAACTTAAAATGTTAAAGACGCGAAGGTGATGGTGTTCTTTACACCGCCAAACTAGGCGCTGCTCCACCAATGGGATGGCTAGAATATGCAGATCTGTGCAGACGTGCGGAAATCTGCGCAACAAGAAGGCGATTTTCGGCTGCATAGAAGGTGACGTCGGGCGCAGACTACGTGTGTAATGTTAGCAGTCAGCCAATAGGCTGTGAGATGTGCTGACTGTACAGGGTAACATATTGTGCGCCGGAAGATGCTTTTCCCTTGCTGTCCTGCTAGCTACCATTTTCTGGTTTCTACTCAGAAAACGGTTTGATGGCATGTTAGCTTTTACCTTTTGTATTGTTAGTGGAAATAAAAGATGTGCGACTTGCCTGTCAATGGTGAGTTGTCTGAAACCGTCCAGTCGCGACTGCACGACCTGGCGGATCTCAGCGGCTTCGCGGAGAGATGCCAGCACACGCTGACTGGGCTGCTCCAGTGCCTCGGATGGAGTCAGGATTTCAATAAAGACCGCACTCAGGTGGGCCTCATACAACACAAATATAACCTTGCCTTTTTGAGTTTACACATTTGAATGTGTACATGGTAGTGTTTAAAACCTCTGTTAACGCCTTTGTTGGCCGTATGAGTTACACTAATGCCAGGAGCGTTTGGTTTTCATTTAGGAGGAGCCCACGCAGCTGTGTCCCTGTGACGCGAACCACAGAGTCCCCAGGAGCAGCCTGGACGAGCACCTGCTGTCCTGCCGGCTCCGGCACATGGGCTACTCCCGCCAAGAGCAGGTGCTGCGCGGCCGCTCGTTCACCACAGACCCAGTTGGTCGGGTTGGGAATTCAGTCCTTCAGCATTCTTCGTCAGTTCGATAACATGTCTTAACCTGCTTCAGATGTGGTCTGGATTTAGTTTCCTGTTGTCTGTCGTATTACTTTGTGGTGTGACAAACATATAAACGTGGCAAGTAAACAAAAAAATGTCTCCCACGAAAATATAATTTAGTCGCCCTTTCGCTAAAAGCCTGCATGGAAGTTTTTGTTAAATGTTTACAATTGTATTCATAGGTTTTCAAGTCCAAGTGATCGTGTGATTTTGTGTGTGTATATGTATATATGTGTATATATATATATATATATATATATATATATATATATATATATATATAGCAATAACAAAAGAACCGGACCTTTTTCTGATCTGTTTTCATGAACTGCAGCAGTTGTAGATTTATTTACTCTTGTACTTGACTGACCTATAGTTCCAACCCTCACAAAATTATACATCTGTTGAATCAGGATATGAATAGACCATTTTATATGAACCCATGAAAAAAAATGACATTTATTATTGTTGTTAATATCACTGAGTGTTTAAGTTTTTACAGTTTAACAGACACCTTTATTCATGATGACTTTCAAGTGTAATCAAACTTGCGTATAGGATATTGTACCACATATAGCCTACATTGCATCACGGTTGCAGCAGGCTGGGACTCTTTGAAACAACTTTGCAATATGACATTTTAAAGTACACTATAAATATTCTCAAATGCAGATTTAATTGTAAGAAAACACATTTTGTCCTTACCTCCTAGCCTGTATATATCTGGTCTGATAGCTTAACAACATCTGAAAACTTTTTACATTTCCAGGATGAAATGTATGATCCCTCTGTATGCTATGAGAAAGCACGTGTACCATCTGTTATCATGGGTGAGTAAAGCAGTCAAAATGCATATTTACAAGAGCAATATTGGGAATATTTAATTGACATTTAGTACAATTGTAATCCTTTTTGTTTTGAAAAACATCTAAAGAAAATGGTTTATAGGAAGCGATGAACTCTAGCAAGTCAAAATTACAGTAAGCATAAATTGATGATGATTAAATAAATAAACTTGATTATTACAAAGGAAGTAATATGAGATTAGTCAATGGATTTTATTTGGAAAGGAAAGTGGCACTGAATCTAAAAGTAACTTTACAGTCAAAGCATATTAAATCATTGGCCTGTAACAACCACATTGTTTAGCACATTTATATACAGTATTGATCTTTCTTTCTGCTCATTTTTGACAGCTGGGTTAACAGTGATGTGGTTTGCCATCTTAATCTGTGTGACTTTGAACAAAATACAATAAAACTGGAAATTTTCCTTTGTTTCTGATGCAAATAATTGTCACATAGTCATTTGAATATACTTTTTCCTTTTAGATACAGAATTGCAGCAGCAGATCATTCTACAAGCAAGGGCAGATGCACCTCCAGAAAGAACAGAGGGATTGTACAGTCAAAGTGAGCATAATTTGATGTGTGCATCTGTATACAGAAAGAATCGTAATATGAGATTATCACAACATGTTTTAAATTCTTTCCCTGTGGGGGTTATATTTCTACAAACATATATGATTTGTTATTCTTTCCTTGCCTGGAAATCAAATGTCAGTTATGAGTAATTACCATGGTAGACTTATAGAGAATCAACAACTGGATCGTTGCCCACATTTAATTTTTTGAGAATATTGTGTAAGTGGTAATATTTTTAATATTGCAGTGTTACACATTGTCTATTTTAATTTAGATAGTCACAACACATTTTAACCAGCTGAAGTTGTTTTAGAATGGGAAGCATATATATTTAGTAAGTTGTGTGTGTATACATGTTTAAAAATGTATAGCACTGATCTTATTTTAGTTAGTGCTCTCCCTTATTCAGCTTGCATATAAGTAAAATAGATTTTCAGTGATTTTTATAAATTTTTACAGAACATTTACAGTCTTTCCAAAACGATGCTCCACTTTGAATTGTAGGTACCATATCACAGGAAATTTAAACAGTAGTAGTGGATTTTATTTAAATCCCAATTATACTTCTGCCAAACCAGCAATCCCACCTTCTGAATGTGTTGCAGGGAGGAAAAGAGGAAATTCTTAACAGGGTTCAATTGACCAGCAATTTGTAAATTGCAAACAGTTAAGTGGTCTGCCTGTAGTGCCTGACTGTCCTGGGGCTCTGAACAAGAAGGGAACACTACATACTTGTTAGTTGCCATATTTCTGAAGAGTCCCATGCTGTAAACAGAATTCAGAATACGTCAATATCCCTCAATGTAGAAGATCCACCAAATTTAATACCAGACTATTTCCTGTTGTACAGAATTGATCAAAATACATGACGTGCATCATTGTGTTTGGTGTCTCTGAAATTAGCAGCCTTGGGAGAGTGAAAGTCATTTAAAAACATTTTTCAATATGTACACCAGCAGCATCCTAAAAGTTCCATAGTTGTCTTCGAAAATGTTCAATTTCTACAGCCAGAGTTTTGTCGTTGATGCTGTTCACAGCTGTTAAGATGTCCTCCTTCAGTTCTTGACCTGTGAGTGGATTTATTTTGTAAACCAGTGGTTCTCAAGCCTGGTCCTGATGGACCCCCTACCCTGCTGGTTTTTGTTCCAACTGAGCTCTCAATTGCTTAATTGAACTAATAATTTGCTTACATTTGGCTTTTAAATAGTGCAACTGATAAAAGTTAAGATAATAAGTTCCTTATACAATTTTATACTTCACAAAAAAAACCCTACTGTTTAAAATAATGTATTTAGGAATTTTTTCCTGATTTAGGAAATTATTAGTTAACTTAAGGGTTCAATTAAGTAATTGAAAGCTTGGTTGGAACAAAACACAGCAGGGTAGGGGGTTCTCCAGGACCAGGATTGAGAACCACTGCTAAACTCTTTACTTAATTCATCACACAGTTTCAGATCTGCAGTTTGGTTGATTAGACAAAACTTGGTTGTGAAAATGCTCATTGACAACATTTGCTGTATGTGGTCGAGCCCCATCCTGTTGAAAAGAGGTTTGGTCGAAATTGACACAGATACCCTGGAGGAATGGCATAAATTGTTCTTCAAGGAAACTTGGATAAATATCAGCATTCACCAGTTTGAGAAATAATTCCCAAAACTCCTGTGTAACCAAACGCAATGATATGTGTTGCGTATTTTGGTAAATATACACAATTAAAACTAGCATCTTTTTGGAAAATCTCTTGATTTGTACGGATCTGTTTGCCTTTTTAAAATTGCAACCTGCAACTGCAGAAGATGGGGGATGTCTATATGAATGCTCTTCTGCCATATGGTTTCTTTGCATGTCTATTATTTTCTTTAATCTTTTACTGTACAGGTATTGAACTGGTGGTGTAATATGTACTTTTATATGAGTATTAATGAGGATCACCAGATGGTATTTTCCTTTACAAAAACTACGTTAATGCTAGTAAATGTTTTTCATTCCTAAACTTATTAATTGATCACCACTGGAACGGCAACAAAGTAATTTTGTGAATTTGAAACTATATTTTATGGTTGTGAATATCGCTTAAAACAGGAATTGTATTTTTTTGTTTTGTTTTTCAGTAACAGGGGTGAGTATAAAGAGGAAAGGTGAACTAGACTGTTCTCCTCTCATACAGGCTTGCCTGTTTACTTACAGTATCCTTTTACGACAATATCCTTTCAAACAAGTTTTGGGTGAAGGTCATAGATTTATCCACTGCAGATAGTCTGAGACATAAGCAATGTGAAATAATCAGTGCAGTGATCTGAATTGTGAAATAAAATCCACAGATTGGTATGGTGGGGAGGACTACCAGCCATGTTTTGTAGTCTACAGAGTGCTGTAGTTTCCATCCGATTATCACAGTGGGGTAAAATTCACTTCATCCTGGTAAATCTATGTAGACTTCTTCCTATTTTAAATCCTTTAAAATTATTTACATTTACAAGGATATTTAAAGGGATATCCCTTATTTGCTGCCTTATTTTATGTGGCATATGGTTTTATCGTGCATTCTTATGGTAGTGGAGTAGGAACATTAGCATTGTTTTCTGCTTTAGTACCTAGTAGGTTTTGGGGAAATGCAGTATTCAGATGTTCAAACAGTGGCCTGTGAACATTGTTGGTCCATAGCATAATTCTGTGTGCACCCCATCACAAATTCAATTCAACATTAAATGTCCATCAAAATATTTAGTAATTAAAAATACTTCCAAGTGTTGTGTATTGGTACTACATCTTTAATAGGTAGTTACACAGATACACTGACATTATGACCACTGACAGGTGAAGTGAATTACACTGATAATCTCGTTATCATGGCACCTGTCAGTGTGTGGGATATATTAGACAGCAAGTGAACATTTTGTCCTCAAAGTTGATGTGTTAGAAGCAGGAAAAATGGGCAAGCGTAAGGATCTGAGCGACTTTGACAAGGGCCAAATTGTGATGGCTAGACGACTGGGTCAGAGCATCTCCAAAACTGCAGCTCTTGTGGGGTGTTCCTGGTCTGCAGTGGTCAGTACCTATCAAAAGTGGTCCAAGGAAGGATGAATCACAAGTTCAAGGTGTTGACTTGGCCTCCAAATTCCCCATATCTCAATCCAATCGATCATCTGTGGGATGTGCTGGACAAACAAGTCCGATCTATGGAGGCCCCACCTCTCAACTTACAGGACTTAAAGGATCTGCTGCTAACGTCTTGGTGCCAGATACCACAGCACACCTTTAGAGGTCTAGTGGAGTCCATGCCTCGACGGGTCAGGGCTGTTTTGGCGGCAAAAGGGGGACCTACACAATATTAGGCAGGTGGTCATAATGCTATGGCTGATCAGTGTACATGCATACAAAGGAAAACATTGTATGTTTTATATGCAGTAAAAAGTTATGTTGGCTGTATAGTTCATATGGTGCTGGTCCACTATTTAATACCAGAAATGGCACATCTTTGTGGTCCTTCCTTTGTACATGCATAAAGAATTTGTTTGTGTGCTATAGGTGAGTATTCTTCAGAACCTGCTGAAGTTCCACAGAATCACAAGCATGCTGTTTGTGATCTGACTGTGGCTGACCGCCTGGCTTTATACAACCATGTGTCAAGGGAGACTGGACGTCAAAGGTCCCAAGCAGAGTTGGCTGAAAATGAGGACCTGTATGTGGATTTAGCTGCTAAACTCAAAAGAGGTATGTATCCGTCAAACCAGTCCATTACTTAGTATTCTACTTGGCCAGTGCTTATTTTCTCATGTCTACTTTGGGTACAGACAGCACTGATTAGTTAATTGATTTTCAGTACATGAACAAGAGCGAGGTAATATAAGATGTGTGGCAAATCTTGTTCAGTTGGTTGCTTGTAGCTGATTTGGTAATATGCAGCTCCATGGTTATATATAAAATCTCATGAAATTAATCATACCTCTCTGCAACCTCTTATAACTTAGATTAATGCATATATGCATTTGTAAGTCCCATGTGAAGGTTTTAAGACTCTTAAGTGATGAAGACTGATTTTGTAATAAATGTGTAATTAAACTAATTAGGAAAATATTTAAGAAGGTGTTGCAGGTTTCACTCATCACTCCCAGTATTTTTTATTTAAATGAATTCAGTCATGTTCTTTAATAAGGAGGTGTATGTTTTTAATTAGATATGGAAACACTATCAGTAGAGGCAATACCATGTTAGACATAAAGAAAACAAATCATTTTTTTGCACATTATATTATTTCAATGGAATTTGTAGAGCTTTGTTAGGCCCAAATCAGCCATGAAGTAGGTGCTATAGGCTGTCAAATTTCTTAAAAGAAGTTGCTTGGACAATCCATGCTTCACAGTGTAACACAGATGCTTAAAATGCCTGCAACATTGTATCACAACATGAATGGCTCTTTTACTAAACCACCTTGTAGATGATGACCAGAATGGCCCCAAGTCACACCTTGAAGTCCTGGCAGAAATGAGGGACTATAAAAGACGGCGCCAGTCTTACAGAGCCAAGAATGTTCATATAACCAAGAAATCATACACAGAGGTAAGTACCAGGAACATCTATATATCCTAACTATCTGTGAAATCCCTGGACCTGCAAAATCAATCATTCTTCTTATAGATATGAAGAGACTGTAGACATTGCTCCAAATACCGCATTGCACTTGTACCTTTTGGTTTCCTGTGCATCCAAATTCAAACCACGAATTAAAACTCCAGGAAATCAACTTGGGCAAATTGATAGTCTAATTTTAGGGAATGACTTTCAACATTTCACACATGCTGTTCATTTACAGTGGTAAGAGAATGCATGGCCATACATATTTTAAATACATTTTAACCTTTTATAGTGAAATGTTATTAAATGGTAAGATGTATAGGAACTAAAAACTAGAATCCTGTATCCACGTACATGTTCTAGTCAATCCCTGATTTGAGTACAGTGATATCTTTGCAAGTTCAGTACATGTCACATAGTTAATCTATTTTATATAGCTGTATGTAGTGTAATATGTATAAAGTGCACTGCACTGATACGTTTCAAAGTGGTTTAGTTTTAAAGATTGTGTCACAGTTTGCTTTGACTTTTTCCTCTAGGTTAATGGTTCGGTCTCTCTTTGCAGGTGATCAGAGAAGTTATAGATGTTCACTCAGGAGTGCTGGCCAGGCTGTGGAAGGAAGAGGAGGGACTCAGGTCTGCAAAACCATCATCTCAGAGGTACAGCCCACTAAAAATAACTGTAGTCATAAGTTTCTAAAAGTGGTGTTTGAAACTGAGTTCTTACCATTTAAATTCCTTTTAAATGAATAGATTAGATTTATTTTTTTATTTCCCTGTAATACATTGTAAGCCATAAGACTTCCAACTGAACAGAACCCCTTAAAATGTTAAGTGCAAGGAGACTTTGAGTTAAATGCTTTGGCACCCTATAGACTAAGACAAGAGCCAAGTTACATCCATATGAAGGCAATACCAAAAGTAATGTTTTTTGTATTTCATTAATTGAGTGTGTGAGAACCTTGGTTCTAAAGAGGCTTTAAAAAAAAATATATATATATTTTTTTGGTATGTTTGTTTTTTTTTCCCTCAAGGATGAAGTCTGATGAGAAGAGATCAGCCTCTATAGAGTCCCGGCACTCTCTTGGTAGCTCTAGAGACGTGGACAGTTCACGGCACCGGAGAAACCACAGCCGCGAGAGGGACAAAGACTCCAGGAGAAAAAGGTAAGTTGCCGCCATTCAACTTCAATATTAAAGCAATAATGCAATATTAAAGGAACCTGAAGGGTTTTAACTTTGAGCTGTTTCCTCTGAGGAGCTTGTAGGGAAAGGGAATAATTAGTCTTAAAAAGAAAGCCAGCATTTTTTTTGCCACTTTAAGCCAATATTTCTCAGTGCTATTAGACTTACTACGAGATATTGGAAAGTGATAGTATCTGTGGGCCTGTTTATCACATTTTAACTGCTTTGAATTATCATTTAATTGCTGGCATTAATAAGGATGTGCATTTTGCTTTTCTCTTTTCTTAGAACATTTTGTAAAGCCATTTCAAATTTATTTGAAATTATTTATAAAGAATATATTGTATACTAAGTTGACATTTTAAAGCTAGGTGTTAAAGATGTGTGCATGCATTTATTTGTGTGTGTGTATATATGTAATATATATATATATTTTTTTTTTAATTTAAACCTTTGCAGAGAATCCCGCTCTCCAGATGAAAGACATTGTGAACGCAAAAGAAGGAAATAGATTGTTTCTGAAGGTGTTAAACTATTTGCACATGGTTACAACAGAAAATATGGTGAAAAAACTTTTTACCGTGAAAAACTGATTTACCTAAAAACTACAGGCTTTGTCATTGGTCAAAGAGAATTAATCCCAAAATTGTACCATTTCAAATCAAAAGAGGTATGATTGAATCTCTGCAAATTTTAGTTATTAATCCACTTCATATGTGTTATGTATTAGGAGTTATTTCTTGAGCATTACCCTCATTTGAACAATGAATTGACGTCAACCTGATTTGCTATATTTCAGTTATTTTATTGCAGTTTTTTTAACATGCAATGTTCTCTGTGAATTGCAGTATTAAAACATCTTCAAAAAAGCCAAGCTAATTTTTTGTAAGTTTCCACATCCATTATTTCATATTCTGAAATGTGTGAGGGGAAAATACCAGGATTTGAGGCATTTAATGTAAAGTACCCATACATGTACCAACATGAGAGATGCATGTCACAAAGCTGGGAGAGCAACATGGTAGACCAAGGGGATTATCAATGAAAACCCATCACTGCCTGTTCAATTCAACACAATGCCGAACTGGAAAAGCAAATCAAGAACCGAAGAAATTTGTTCTTGATCCACTAGAAGTTGCAGGAGGTATTCTGCAGTATTTCTCTAGCCATCAATTCAGATGCTTTCAACAAAGTGCTGACTATAATAAAGTGTATTATAATAAGTTATGTTTTGGTTTTGTATTGCTGTTTGTGTGATTTAAGCCCTGTGTTTAAGATCAAAAGCTAATTGTGTTACATTATACAACAGCCAATCTCAAGAATCCACAAGTTTCTAAAAATAAAATGTTGTTGTGGAATCTGTCAAGTGCTTATGGAAGAGAAACGAAAATGTCTTGTCTAACAGATTTAACTTCAGGGAGAGCAAGACTTTTCTGTTCGCATTGTTTATTTAGCATTGTTTACCTAAATAAGTTTATAAATACTGCTGGAGCGTTCAGTCTTTACAGTTGATTTACCTTCATATCTACTTATGTAATTTTCAAAAACTGGTACACAAGAAGAAAACGCAAATTCTACACTACTACTTATGCATGTTAACAAACTTCCCATATGAATGCCATTACACCAAAGTCTGACATTTCACAAGTGGTGCCACTGTGAATGGAGCACTGTCCCATAAAATCATTTGATAGTGTCCTGTCCCTATACTTTGTGTTCATGTCTAACATGCTGATCCATTCACCTACTGATCATGTGCAATTGAGTTATAAGAATGCAGTTTTGTGACATAAGATCTCTACATCACTTTATCATTTTTATAAATCAGTCTAGCTCTAATTTCCTCGATGTGCTCCAGGACGAAAGGCACATAAATCTTCTGTATATATCAGAAGGGTTACAGTAATTATTAGAATGATAGATTGGTCTACACACCATACCTCACACCACACCTGTCTTCTGGTCGTCTTCTACTATTGTTCAGATACTGTCCAACAATCCTTAGACATGTTGGGAGATGACCATACAAAATGCAAGTATTAATAGTGGGGCAATCTATGTGTTCATTTAGATTTCAAGTTAATTTTCTTTTTCCTATTGATATTATTTATTATTATTTATAAGTACTACTTCAAACCATTTTTCTTATTTAGGAAGTTAAGAGTGTACAGTAAAACTCAATGTGTAGGTATGCACTCCTTCTCAATTACATATTTTTAATGTCTCAGTTTCCAGGGCATAAAAGAATGTGTTTGAGGGTAATGCCTTTTCTTTCTTTCTTTTAGGAATACAAGGAGTTAAAGATCATTGAAAGTTCTAATTTTGTAATTACCAATTAGCTGGTGTTATTTACCTTCTGGGTTGTAAGCTGCAGTGTGGTGGGCTGTCATGTTGCCTGTTTTTTTGTTATCATTTTTTTTATGTTGCCTGTTTTATGTTATGTGACAAAGTAGTTTTAACTGATAACCTTTGGTGTATTGAATAGAAAGGATTAAAACACAAGAGTGATAAAAAAAAGAGGCTTATTTAGTTGTGATGCCTTCATAACTCAGGAGAGTGAGAGTGGGAAGCTTTCAGGGGGGATGTTTACATTTAAGAGGGTCCGGTATTTCTCACCAGGTTGGGAAGAGTAAATCGCTGCCCAGGGCCCTCTGAGATCAGGCTGACATGGGTGGCAAATGCAGAAGCCCTGCCTTGAGGCACCAGGTAGCAAGTTTACTAAGCAGATGGGAATTAACTGAAGAGAGGGACTAATATGACCCTTGAAAATAATGATGTAACAGGCCATCGGAGTCAATAAAATGGGGAAGGGCCCTGTACAAGTGTCTATTTGTATATATCTGCACCATTCTGCATTAAACAGAAGTCAGTCAGAGGAATATTGTAGCCTCTGATATTGTTACAGATTTTACCCACCAAATTAAAGTACATTCTCATGTATTCTGTTATGTACTAATTGTTTTTACTCTAACAAAGCGTATTGAAAAGGATGACCTTTAACCTCCAAAATCCATCTTTCATAGCATTCTAATAACTTGAATACATTTTATTGATCAAAGGCCTTTAGTTAATATTTAGTATTACTTTTAATGTTTTGAAATGCTGTTCCCTTAATTGGCAAAGGAGTGCTGTAGCTCTGGAATTTATTGCTCTAAAGGTGCTGTTCATTATGTCTATGTACAGCTAAACAAATGTGGAGAGCAAGTGTTAACTGTCATATTGGGTATCCCCCGCACTACACTAATAATTGCAAAATGTGATTTAACATATATTATTTTTGTATACATATTTTATTCGGATCATGTTTTCCATAGAAACATGCATTAGCTTCAAGGAGCAATATTTTATCATATGTTCCGTATCACTTATGATAAGGATCTTATACTTATTCTACAAGCAGTCATACTGAGTCTGGTTTTCTCAGTGCACCTTTAACTCCCTGGAGACCTGAGGGCTGCTTCAATGACAGAGCTGTGAGAAAATTAGGAGACTTCCTCCTAGATCATGTATCTGCATGTCTTTTGATTCACAATCAGATTTTTTTAAACAATATTTCAATAGTTATGTGTTTATGGGTTTCAGTTTGTAATCCAGATAAATGTGGGTCAAATGCAATTATTCATATTTCCAGAATTAATTAAACAATACTAATTAATAGTGAACAGCTTTTTATGATTTAAGTGTGAAAGGAAAATTGTAACATTCAAATATGTAAAAATTATTGCATTATGATGTACTTTTTCAAAATGATAATAACATTGTGAGGTGATGGGCATTACAGATGCAAAAATGTAGTGTACTGTCTAATCTTCAGCTCATTTTATAGTTTGTGTGAAAAGCATGCAACTTTCAGATCAGTACTTATGCTTTACCATTGTACTGTGACTGCCGAGTAATTGAGAATCTTTTAACAAGGGGGGCAGGGAGCTCTGACAATGGGAGATGTTCCACTAAGGAAAGAAAACAAAGGGAAACTGCTAGTAGGAAAGCCCTGAAATGTTTGTACCTCAATGCCAGGAGTATAAGGAACAAGATGGTAGACCTACAGTGAGGGAAAAAAGTATTTGATCCCCTGCTGATTTTGTACGTTTGCCCACTGACAAAGAAATGATCAGTCTATAATTTTAATGGTAGGTGTATTTTAACAGTGAGAGACAGAATAACAACAAAAAAATCCAGAAAAACGCATTTCAAAAAAGTTATAAATTGATTTGCATGTTAATGAGGGAAATAAGTATTTGATCCCCTATCAATCAGAAAGATTTCTGGCTCCCAGGTGTCTTTTATACAGGTAACGAGCTGAGATTAGGAGCACTCTCTTAAAGGGAGTGCTCCTAATCTCAGCTCGTTACCTGTATAAAAGACACCTGTCCACAGAAGCAATCAATCAGATTCCAAACTCTCCACCATGGCCAAGACCAAAGAGCTGTCCAAGGATGTCAGGGACAAGATTGTAGACCTACACAAGGCTGGAATGGGCTACAAGACCATCGCCAAGCAGCTTGGTGAGAAGGTGACAACAGTTGGTGCGATTATTCACAAATGGAAGAAACACAAAATAACTGTCAGTCTCCCTCGGTCTGGGGCTCCATGCAAGATCTCACCTCGTGGAGTTTCAATGATCATGAGAACGGTGAGGAATCAGCCCAGAACTACACGGGAGGATCTTGTTAATGATCTCAAGGCAGCTGGGACCATAGTCACCAAGAAAACAATTGGTAACACACTACGCCATGAAGGACTGAAATCCTTCAGCGCCCGCAAGGTCCCCCTGCTCAAGAAAGCACATGTACAGGCCCGTCTGAAGTTTGCCAACATCTGAATGATTCAGAGGAGAACTGGGTGAAAGTGTTGTGGTCAGATGAGACCAAAATCGAGCTCTTTGGCATCAACTCAACTCGCCGTGTTTGGAGGAGGAGGAATGCTGCCTATGACCTCAAGAACACCATCCCCACCGTCAAACATGGAGGTGGAAACATTATGCTTTGTGGGTGTTTTTCTGCTAAGGGGACAGGACAACTGCACCGCATCAAAGGGACGATGGACGGGGCCATGTACCGTCAAATCTTGGGTGAGAACCTCCTTCCCTCAGCCAGGGCATTGAAAATGGGTCGTGGATGGGTATTCCAGCATGACAATGACCCAAAACACACAGCCAAGGCAACAAAGGAGTGGCTCAAGAAGAAGCACATTAAGGTCCTGGAGTGGCCTAGCCAGTCTCCAGACCTTAATCCCATAGTAAGTCTGTGGAGGGAGCTGAAGGTTCGAGCTCTCTCTGTTAAAATACATCTACCATTAAAATTATAGACTGATCATTTCTTTGTCAGTTGGGCAAACGTACAAAATCAGCAGGATATCAAATACTTCTTTCCCTCACTGTAGAAGCAACAGTCCTGGTGTGTGACTATGATGTAGGAGTGACAGAAACATGGCTGACAGAAAATGATTGGGATGAATACAAGTTGAAAGGATACACACAGTTTAGGAGAGACAGACAAAATCGAAGAGGGGGGTGGGGTAGCATTATATGTCAGAAATAACATTGAGGCAGAAGAAATCAAATTAGATTCCAGTAATGGAACAGAATCTTTGTGTGGTCACACTTTTGAACGAGAGATCTGGAGGATTAGTGGTTGGAGTGTGTTACAGACCACCCAATTCAGAAAGATGTTGCATTGTACAGTGTAATCAGGACTGCATGTAGCAAGGATGTGGCTGTTATAATGGGGGATTTCAATTTCCCAAACATAGACTGGGAAAGCCGAAATAGAAATGGTTGAGATGGTAAATTACTGCTTTTTAACTCAATTTGTCAGGGAACCAACCAGGGAGAGTGCATACATTGACTTGATATTTTCACATGACCAAGATAGAGTCAGAGGGACACTAGTTAGAGAACCAATAGAAAATTGTGATCACAATATGGTTAGCTTTGAGGCATTCTTTCCAAAAATAAGGACCAAGTCTAAAACAATGGTCTACAATTTTAGAAAAGCAAACCTTGAAGGTATGAGGCGGCACTTAGAAGATTTAGACAGCACATTGGATACAGATTCAGTTGAAAATGGATGGGTATATTTAAGAATATACTACTTGAGGCTCATGGGAAATTTGTACCAAAACTTAGCAAATTGAGGAGCAAAAAACCTTGGCCAAAATGGTTTAATAGAGGTATGCCAAAAATATCAGGAGAAAGAATGTTGTATAGTGCATACAAAAGGGATGGAGACTAAACAAAATACAAAGAATATGTTGAGCTGCAATGAAAGGGATTAGGAACGCAAAGAGGGAAATAGAAAGAAACATTGCAGCTAAAACTAATGCAAAGAGCTTTTTTCAATACTACAACAGCAAGCAGTCAATAAAGGAGGAAGTGAAACAGCTAAATGGCAAAAAATGAAGTATCTTGGAAAACGAACAAGATGTGGTAAATGTTCTAAATGAGTATTTCAAAATGGTTTTTACAAAAGATAAAATGGATAACATGCCCCAGGTTAACAATCAGTCCAGTCAAATACTAAGAGATCAAGATAAATGAGGAGGAGGTATTAAAGGAACTAGCAGAATTAAAAACATCACCTGGGCCAGATGGTATATTTCCAAAAGTACTTAAAGAAATGAGGGAAATGATTTACAGGCCGCTAACTCAAATATTCCAAAAGACACTTAGAACAGGGGATGTGCCAACTGACTGGAAGACAGCAAATGTCATACCAATCCACAAGAAAGGGGACAAAACGGAGCCAGGAAATTACAGACCAATCAGTCTCACCTGCATTACTTGTGAAATGTTGGAGAAAATTATTAGACAGAAAATAGAGGACCATCTTCAGACTGTAATGTTCAGACTGTACAATGCACTTGTTAGAGCTCATCTGGAATATTGTGGACAGTTCTGGGCTCCACACTTCAGGAAAGATTTCGCTGCTCTAGAGGCAGTTCAGAGGAGAGCAACCAGACTTATTCCAGGTCTGAAGGGAATGTCCTACTGAGAGACTGAGGAACTGAACCTTTTCACCCTGGAACAGAGGAGACTACATGGGGACTTGATTCAAGTCTTCAAAATCATGAAAGGCATTGACCACATCAAACCAGAGGAGCTTTTCCAGATCAGCAGAGACACAATTGGAAATTGGGCTTCAAAGCATTCAAGACGGAAAACAGGAGACACTTCTTCACACAGAGAGTTGTCACAATCTGGAACAAACTCCCCAGTAGGGTTTCCAAAATCGGGAGAAAATTCCAGGCCAGGGTTTTTTGAGTTTATAATTCATAAACCCTGGGTCCCCGGGGCATCTGTGATTGAAGCCAGATTATCTCATAGGCATATAAATTGAATAAATAATCAAAATGCATACAAAATTAAATAAATAAAAAACACACTGTTAGACACATCAAACGTATGCTTGAACTCCTCGGATCTTAGTTTTCCCCCTTATTTTATTCATTAAACTACAACCTGGCCATATCATCAATGTTAATATAAATAAGTAAAATAATACATGTCATTTTTGTGTCTGTATTTTATGTGAAGCTGAAATTAAACACGAACTCAGTTCATTCACAGAGTTATTATGTATTGATCATTTGTATGAACTGAAGTGACCTTGTAGAGCCCCCAGCTGTTTGCAATACGTTGTTTGTATACTTTTTGCATTTGTAGGAAGTAGAACCAAACCGAGCTTGGATCGGAAAATTTTTCTTGAACTCCTCGTATTTTGCAACAGTGCTCAATTATATTGTAGGTTACGGAATGAACATCAATCTTCTCACTGAATGAAAAAACACAAGAGCTCACTGAGGCTCTGTGCACGCAAGTATGATTTTTGTTGGTTTGTTTCTCAGCCCCGGTTTTATACCCATGCCAAACCCGGGCTTGTGGGGTTGACAAATCGTCCGGGTTGCCCGGGTTTTCGGTGCCCCGGGTCCCCGGGCTGGAAACACTACTCCCCAGTGATGTGGTTGAAGCTGAAAATTTGGGAACATTTAAAATCAGACTGGATAGGATCCTTGGATCACTTAGTTATTAATGGACACCAAACGAGCACGATGGGGCAAATGACCTCCTCTCGATTGTAAACTTTCTTATGTTGTTATGTTAAATATTTGAAAAAGATTGGGAAATGCTTGTGCTCTGTGCAACGGAAATGATAACAGTGCTACTCTTGGGACAAGAAAAGGTTCACATATATGTCGCTTATGCTCACAATGTATTTAATTTACCAGCAATTCAATGAATTGTGCACTGTGCAGTGGATATACCAGATCACAGAGTGTGGAGGGGGTGATGTGGGGAAGTGTGGGCCCCTGCTTTGGACCCTGGGGCCCTGCAGAGGCCTGCAGCCCGGTGTGGGTGCCTAGGCTGGTGTTGGTGCCTGCTGACCACTGTCTACCCTTGACCAGGAGACGGCGCTACAATCAGGCCCTATTTAATGCATGGGATTACCGGCGCAGTTCTGTCCTATCAGAGTTGGTTTCTCTGCTTGAAGGCGGGACTAAGCATACTGACAATCCAGAGAGCCTTTCACGGGTTCAATTACTGTAAAGACAAACCGGGGGAAAGTAATAGCGAAGTTTGGAAACAGGACGGACATCAGCTCTCATCTCAAGAACCCCGATCCTGTGCTGTTGCTTCAGAGGAAACACTGCGCTGTCTCATTTCAAGGGATATATCAAAACTGCAAGCGCCTTGCTTCAGTCACTGCGTGAAAGAAGCTGCAATCTGTGGCCCGAAGGTGGACATTGCATTGTGCATATATGTCACTTTCCCAGTTGCGTGGCTGTGCAGGTCGCTCTGTGTGTAACCCGGCCTGTGCAGAACAGGGCGCCTCTACAGTGGGGCTGACAGACTGAGCGCTCACTCTGAAGCCCATAAAGCACCACCTGGGTTTTGGTGACATCATCAAAGACTTGGCTTCCTGAAAATCCAGAAGAAAACACATGTAAGGTAGGCCCTCTCTCTAGACTTACAGCCTTGTATTGGGTGTTGATGAATAGGGTTGTTCCGCTCATTTTACATTAAGGGGGTGCCAGCCTACTAGCTCTGCTGTTGATCGGGAGTTACAGGCCACTCGTGTGTGTTGTGGACTTGGACTGAGGGACACTTGTGCTGCTCATTGCTTGTTGTGTTGGCGCTGATGTGATAAGCCATGCAGATCAAATGTTGATCCTTAATGATCAGTAGTGCGACTCTTCACCAGCAAAAGACAGCATCCAGGGAAAGCCGTGCTGCCCGCCTCTCAGACTTGGGTCGGGTTGTAAAAGTGCGCAGTGTGAGCCTGGCTGAGGGGCTGATTCGTTTGTGGGGCGATGCGAACCGATTGAGTGACTCGATTCAGTGTGTTTGGACACAAATGGAAATTGGGCTTCAAGCCATTCAAGACAGAAAACAGGAGACACTTGTTCACACAGAGAGTTATTACAATCTGGAACAGACTCCCCAGCGATGTGGTTGAAGCCACAATTTGGGAACATTCAGAAATAGACTGGATGTGATCATTGGATCATTTAGTTATTAATGGACACCAAACGAGCTGATGGGTCGAGTGGCCTCTCGTTTCTGAACTGTATTATGTTGTTCTGATATGTGTTGGGTATGACGTCAGTTGTTGTCAGTTGCATACGTAACAGTTGCTGGAATTCGATTCTGTTTGCTCTGTGGATATTGCCTAATTAGAGCTGATAGTGTGTTTGGAGACGGAGTCGTACGGTTGATTGATTTTACCTCCGAGTAATTTCAGTGTTCCCGAGAGCCTTTTGGTTGTATTGAATTCAAAAGCATGGCAGCGATTGCAAACTTCAAGTTTTGTCTTGAAGACTCCGCAAGATTCAGGTAGGCCGTTTCATTAATCTATCTTTTTCTTTTCATTGCAGCAGGGTATGTATAGCCTACATTTTTTTAAATGACATATTGTGAATAATAATGTTCTTCACCAGTACAAGATCGTGTGAATTGCTCCTAAGCGTAGGTGTGTAGATACAAATTGAACCATTATTCTCGTTTAATGATTACTGTATGAGAGGATGTGAATATGGTGAACTGGATATGGTATATGCGGAAATGTGTTTTACTCCCTGAGACAAATTATTTAATATAATAAATACAAAATAAACCTGGGTCATTTCAACGCCGAATGGTAGGAATTTTGAGCCGACGTCTAAAATGTATTGCTTTCATTATTTCGTAATCCTCGGCACAACCAAGACTCCTGTGGAAATGTTGTTGCTTTCAAATTATGTTGCAGGTGAAATTATGTCCCTGACGAGAAGGAGAAAAATGAGCGTCAGTTTCTGCTGGACTTAGAGTTCATCTGTGACAGGCTGCAGAAACTCCGCATTAGCGATGTGGTCCTGGCTAAGGTATGCAGCCCCCTGCTTGTCTAGGAGACCCTAGAGTTTTATTTTCATGTTTTTATATATAAATCCTTCTGATTGAGTTGGTTACCTGCATTGTTCTGATGGATCTGTTTAATGCTGATCTTGGGCATTTGTCTCATTTGTACTTATGTACCATGTTGCATGTTTTTTGTCAACTGCTGTCTAATTGCGATTGTTATTTAGATGACTGTATGTGTGTTACCTGTCCACCACAGCAAGTTACCAGAAGACTGTTTTATGGCTTGAAGGAATAGCAGCTTTGGTCTGACCCTTTCTCTCTCCCTCCCCTCTCTCCAGGCCATAAATACCCCTGCGCATCGCCTGGACCCCAGTCAGCTGACAGGGGTGAACTCTGTCCCTGACCTTACCCCCTCTCTTGCCAACATTGGCATACAGCCCATGGGGGGATATGGCCCACACTTTTTTTCCCCCCAGCCCTCAGCAGAGGGTCCCCGGTGCTCCCGGCAGGGCGAGAGGAAGGAGCCGCGAATCATCAACGTGTCATTCACGGATGAGTTTCAGCTCAACAAGGCCGAGAAGGCCTGGAAGCCTACAATAAAGCAGGCTCCCACAGTGGGTGATGACCCCGAGGTCATTAAGACACAGGTATGTAGGAGCAGAGGACACGGTTCATGTTTGGGGGGGTGGGAATAATAATTTGCTAGTCTAGTAAAGGGGATTGTGGGTAAACTTGGAGCCCCAGTGATGATCTATTTGTAGTGCCATGGTGTCTGGGCCACTGACCTCTACTGATGGAGAAGAGGAACTGAGGGGCTGAGTACGCTCACATGCACCCACCTCTCCAGAATAAATAAAAACACGGACTTGGCCGAGGTTTGCAGAACTAACTCTTTTTCCTTCCTTCCCTCCTCCCCCCTTTCCCCTTCAACAGGAGCCGTTCCGCAGGGTGAGTGGTATTCTGAACAAGCTGACCCCACAGATGTTCCAGCCGTGGATGCGTCAAGTGAACGAGCTGACCATCGACACGGAGCAGCGACTCCAGGGTGTCATGGAGCTCATCTTCGAGAAGGCCGTCTCTGAACCCAACTTCTCCGCCTCATATGCCAATATGTGCCAGTGCCTTCTGAGGGTGAGAGAAGGAGGGTGACGGGGAGAGTGAAGTGAAAGAGGGAGGGAGGGAATGGTAGAGGATTGTGAAGATGCTATTTGTGTAAATTTGAACTTGTAAAATGTATTATGCCTTGAACTGCTCTGTATTATTGCACTTTGTATTGCTCTTATATTGGACAAGGACGTCGCTAGGAAATAAATAATAATAATAATACATGGATCAGATTCGTTTAGCTCTGGAAATGTAATTTGTGGGAGTTCAGTTTTGAATGGACTAGCAGATGCCTGTCTTGTGATGCGCATATCAAGAGTTTTCACTCCGAAACCTATTAAAGCTGGAATCCAGCCTAGCACACAGACCATGCTTAGCAAGTTTCCATCTTGCTTAGGGTTTATGTTGTTCCTGCTCCCTCTTCTGTAGTTCAAAGTCCCGACCGCTGACAAGCCGGGAGTGATGGTGCCTTTCCGCACTCTGCTTCTGAACTGTTGCCTGAAGGAGTTTGAGAAGAAGAAACAGAAGATGCTGGATGCATCTTTGGTGGTAAAAAATGTTGAATTACTTTTTTTTAAATATAATCAGGGTTCATATGCTAGTCTGAAAAATGCAAAACTGATTTCCAGTTGTTGGAATGCTTGAAAAATCATGCCTCCATTATGATAGTATGTAATTGAGTGCTGTCTGTGTGCGCAGGGCGAGGAGCGGCAGCGTCTACGTGACGAGCTGCAGGAGGCCAAGCGCAAGGCCCAGCAGCGCTCACTAGGCCACATAAAGTTTGTTGGGGAGCTGTTCAAGGTGAAGATGGTGACAGAGGCCATGATGCACGCCTGCATCTTCAAACTGTTGAAGAACAATGAAGAGTCCCTGGAGTGCCTGTGCCAACTCCTCTCCACTATTGGCAAAGACCTGGACTTGGAGACAGCCAAGGTAAGGCAGGTCTGGCCGCCGTGCCAGACTGAGCCCTGGCTAAACATTCAGCAACGTGATGGGGCCTCTAGACTAGGGGTCTGAATAAGTGTTTCTTAGTCTTAAATTGTAGCCACCTTTGCTGTTTTTGTGTGTTTTTAAAGTATTTTTGTAGTATGTAGAATTTTTTTAAATTCAGCCACTTTGTGCAGCCTTTGCTTTCTCTCCATACACCCATACTTCTCTGTGTTTAGTCTCGTGGTGCCGCCGTATATTGAATTATTTCATCACGGCTAAACTCTCCTTACAAATGAGGCATACAGGTTTTAAACTGTGCTCCACAAACAGATATTCCCACTCCCACCTTTCCTGAAACACTCTACCTTCCTTGTTGATTTTTCTTTTGTTGGACATTTTGAGTTATTGCAGATTACTGAAAGAACAGGAGTGTGGACAGTAACTCAGCCTATGATTGGCTGTTAAAACCCTACCTCGTGCCAATGACATTCACAATGGCCGATGGGAATTGTAGTTTTCACACGCAATTTCCTCATTCACAAGCTGTCACGGGCCTAATTACTTAATGATACAACACGTTTGCAGGGGCCAGATTAAAACCATTGGGGGGCTGTATTCAGCCCGCGTGCCTTGAGTTTGACACTCCTGCTCTTGATAGTGGTGTGAATAAGTGTTTCTGAGCATCTGCAGAAGCCTTCTTGAAGGAATGCTGCTACACTCGGTGGTATAAAGTTACTTAATCGTTAATCGTTCTGTCTGACCTTTTCACCAGCCCCGCATGGACCGGTACTTCAGCCTGATGGAGCAGGTCATCAAAAAGAGGAAGACCTCCTCTCGAATCCGCTTCATGCTGCAGGATGTCTTGGATTTGAGAAGAGTAAGTCATGAGTGTTGGGAGAATAGAAACCTTCCTTGCTTTCAGCTTCCCAGCCCCCCAATCCCTGTCTGCCTCTTGTTCTCTCTCTCTACCATGGTCACTGACTCTCTCTCCCCTTCCTCAGGATAACTGGGTGCCCAGGAGGGGTGACCAGGGTCCTAAGACAATCGACCAGGTCCACAAGGATGCAGAGCAGGAGGTGCACCGTGAGCAGATCAAGGTGCAGCAGAAGCTCATGATCAAGATGTACAACCGACGTGAAGCGAACTCCAGCGAAAGTGTCCTGTCACGCATCGGTCGGGCCTGAGCAGAGCAGGCCAGGAAGAGAGGGCCTTTTGTGAAAGCATTAGAAATAGAAGCACCAGTCCTTCTCTGGTGAAGATGAAAGCATCAACATTCATTAAATTTCTTTCCCTTCTCTGTCTAATCTACAAAATAAAATGAAAATGTTCTTCACTTCGAACTAAGACTCTTTTGATCAGTGTGTATGTGGTGTCATATATATATATATATAAATATATAGAGCAGGATCAGTACAGCCTGGCGAACAGTATGGATATCTTTATCTATACTATATTGAATGGAGGTGCACTGTAGATCAGAGTGTGGAAGGAGGACTGTCTTCACAGCACCAGCTGCTGGCGGAACAATCCTGTTTAAAATAATGGTACAGAAATCACCTTTGACCTGAAAGGAAAGGTCAGAGGTCAAGTTGAAGGTCATGCTTGCAAAGAGCCCATCTGGTTTCCTATATGTGTTTTATAGTGACAAACATTGTATCTGCCACCTGTAAAGCATAATAGGCTGTCAAATGTAAAAAAAATGTTTTGGCAATATTCCATGATTCTTAGCTCCGATAGCATGCTAGATAGCATTTTTGGAAGCTTCTGCAGTGGTCAGTACCTATAAAACATGGTCCAAGGAAGGAAAAGCAGTGAACCGGCGACAGGGTCATGGGCGGCCAAGGCTCATTGATGCAGGTGGGGAGCGAAGGCTGGCCCGTGTGGTCCGATCCAACAGACGAGCTACTGTAGCTCAAATTGCTGAAAAAGTTAATGCTGGTTCTGATAGAAAGGTGTCAGAACACACAGTGCATCGCAGTTTGTTGCGTATGGGGCTGCGTAGCCGCAGACCAGTCAGGGTGCCCATGCTGACCCCTGTCCACTGCCAAAAGCGCCTACAATGGGCATGTGAGCATCAGAACTGGACCACAGAGCAATGGAAGAAGGTGGCCTGGTCTGATGAATCATGAGTTCAAGGTGTTGACTTGGCCTCCAAATTCCCCAGATCTCAATCCAATCGAGCATCTGTGGGATGTGCTGGACAAACAAGTCCGATCCATGGAGGCCCACCTCGCAACTTACAGGACTTAAAGGATCTGTTGCTAACGTCTTGGTGCCAGATACCACAGCACACCTTCAGAGGTCTAGTGGAGTCCATGCCTTGACAGGTCAGGGCTGTTTGGCGGCAAAAGGGGGACCTACACAATATTAGGCAGGTGGTCATAATGTTATGGCTGATCGGTGTATATATATATATATATATATATATATATGTGTGTGTGTGTGTGTGTGTGTGTGTGTGTATATATATATATAATGTGTGTATAATTTCATATTTATTTTCCATATGGGATATTTGAGGTTTCTACCAGATACACTATTGTCGTGGATAAGGGCTTCTGCTACTTAATAAACTGCATTTGTGTTTTGGTCTCCAAATATTTTATGTCAAATTAAACTCAGTAATACACAGCACAGTATATTAGGGCAAAGTTGACTAGTAGCGAGCTCTATATGTAAATAATCATGATGTATAACACATTTTTCTCAGATAGTTACAACTAACTATGCAATCATACAGCTGTAATATATATCAAAACAGATTTTAGGTTTGTTTGTATCCTTTGCTGATTCTCTTGTGACTTTTGTCAAACTTTTGAAGATTATTAACCTTCCAAAATGACATACAAAATGGAATACACAGAGATTGTGCAGTAAGTTTTATTATAGAGTGCAGTTGTAATGTTGAGAAAAAAACAAGTAGACACTTCCTTATTACTGAACTTATTAAAGCTGAAACAGTGCAGTGGTTCACACAAAGATTTTCAAAATGAATCTTTCTTGATCATTCCATTTCCTATCTCCAGCCTGAACCCATATCCAGGTAGTCAGCCTGTTGGAAATTCAATAACAAATACAAAATGGAAAAACATAATTGAGACTAAAGTTTCTGAAACAGAAGTTGACGGTATTTAGGAAAGACTTAATAAAATACACTCACCTAAAGGATTATTAGGAACACCATACTAATACTGTGTTTGACCCCCTTTCGCCTTCAGAACTGCCTTAATTCTACGTGGCATTGATTCAACAAGGTGCTGAAAGCATTCTTTAGAAATGTTGGCCCATATTGATAGGATAGCATCTTGCAGTTGATGGAGATTTGTGGGATGCACATCCAGGGCACGAAGCTCCCGTTCCACCACATCCCAAAGATGCCCTATTGGGTTGAGATCTGGTGACTGTGGGGGCCAGTTTAGTACAGTGAACTCATTGTCATGTTCAAGAAACCAATTTGAAATGATTCGACCTTTGTGACATGGTGCATTATCCTGCTGGAAGTAGCCATCAGAGGATGGGTACATGGTGGTCATAAAGGGATGGACATGGTCAGAAACAATGCTCAGGTAGGCCGTGGCATTTAAACGATGCCCAATTGGCACTAAGGGGCCTAAAGTGTGCCAAGAAAACATCCCCCACACCATTACACCACCACCACCAGCCTGCACAGTGGTAACAAGGCATGATGGATCCATGTTCTCATTCTGTTTACGCCAAATTCTGACTCTACCATCTGAATGTCTCAACAGAAATCGAGACTCATCAGACCAGGCAACATTTTTCCAGTCTTCAACTGTCCAATTTTGGTGAGCTTGTGCAAATTGTAGCCTCTTTTTCCTATTTGTAGTGGAGATGAGTGGTACCCGGTGGGGTCTTCTGCTGTTGTAGCCCATCCGCCTCAAGGTTGTACGTGTTGTGGCTTCACAAATGCTTTGCTGCATACCTCGGTTGTAACGAGTGTTTATTTCAGTCAAAGTTGCTCTTCTATCAGCTTGAATCAGTCGGCCCATTCTCCTCTGACCTCTAGCATCAACAAGGCATTTTTGCCCACAGGACTGCCGCATACTGGATGTTTTTCCCTTTTCACACCATTCTTTGTAAACCCTAGAAATGGTTGTGCGTGAAAATCCCAGTAACTGAGCAGATTGTGAAATACTCAGACCGGCCCGTCTGGCACCAACAACCATGCCACGCTCAAAATTGCTTAAATCACCTTTCTTTCCCATTCAGACATTCAGTTTGGAGTTCAGGAGATTGTCTTGACCAGGACCACACCCCTAAATGCATTGAAGCAACTGCCATGTGTTTGGTTGGTTAGATAATTGCATTAATGAGAAATTGAACAGGTGTTCCTAATAATCCTTTAGGTGAGTGTATAATAGCCTACATTTGAACCTCATCCACAAAAACAAACATTTGCAATTGTTTTGGTATGTGTGAAATATTTAGAGATTATATGGACAGATATTCAACAAAATTAAATGGACACCTGTTTATGTGTGTGTTTATTTGTATTCGTTTATGAGTTAGAGGGACAGACAAAACCAGCATATACTCACAGTCAGGGAGGCAGTCATACAAAATCTCTAGATATTTAAATGTGCCGACACAGGGGTCAGAGAAAACAGCATTGCTGGCTTCCACTTCACAGCTTTTCTTGCCATCACACCTGTTGAGTCACACAGAATGGGTTTGTGTATATCAACATCTCAGTCCTGTAATGTCCATAGTATGAACACCTAGGACCTCACTTATCAAGCTTTCTGCATGTAGTGCGCTCCCCAGGTTTTGCATCTTTTATATCATCACTGCTAAAATACAGAAACTAAACTATATTCTCTCCTTAACTCCACTGGTTTAGGGTATAACAGAAAAACTGGAATTAGTTTAAAATAGCACTGAACAGGTAGTTCATATATGCTTTCTAGAGCAATAAATGTCTTTGTGAAGAAAAATATCTTGCCTTGAGCAAAGGATGTTAAGTGCTTTGGGCAGCATGCACTGGACATTAGTCAGCTGCGAAAGGGGTTTATCGACACTGCAGATAGATTTATCTGTGCGTCCATAGTTGGCAGAGTAGATCTTAATGGCATCGCTCCCTGTCAAAGACATCACTTTTACAACAGAATACAAGATTGGCAGCAAGTAGGGGACAAATACAGTGTTATGTCCTGAGACCTGATGATTTCATTATCCAAGGTATTATATCCTTATTATTGGAGAATATCAGAAGTCACAATTTGTATATGATGTAAGATGTATGATGAGGCATCAGAATATTAAAAATGTTTTTTTCCTGGCATTACTGCATTGGATATATGCAGATTTAAATTAACAATGCACACAAATGAGTAAACCATGCAATCGATTACATAAACAGGAGGGAAGATTTAATAAGCCAAATCCATTAATTGGAACAGTAATTATGTTTTTGGTACTTAGGTTTTCTCTGTGTTTCCGTATTATTATCTCATTGAAACTGGAAATGTTGCTTTTTCACAATTTGTGCACTTAAAAACTCCAGTCTCTGCAGCTCATGAAATATGTGCTTATTTCACATAGCTGGTGTGTACAAACTGGATACTCCTGGGGAGTTTTTACAGGATGAATCAGCAACTGCAGTAATACTGTGTAAAATGATCACTTATTGTTATTGGTCACCTTCTACCTCCATACATTCCCCCATTGTTGCCGTCAGCCTTACCACACTGTAGTTTAGCAAGTTCATGTTCACAGGTTATGCTCTTCTCTGTCAAGAACAAAGAGAAAGTAAGACATTAAGAAAAATAAAATTGAGTAAAAGTGCTGAATTTGTAAAAAAAACTAAAGTTAAGATTTGTATTCGTAGTTATGTCTCATCTTATGTTTCCAGACATATTCTGAATGGTTAACTAAAATATGAAACTAATGTGTCAGTATGCCTATGTGTGTGCTGTAAAGAATAATTTTGTTGAAAAGTTAACAAACTTTCCCATCATTGTAATAGTAAACTTACACAGCATATACTTACTGACAGATAGGCAGGCATACACAACCTCAAGGTATTTGTATGTGCCATAACAGGGGTCAGAGAAAACATCATTGGTGGCCATAACTTCACAAGACGTCTTGCCATCACACCTACAGTGTTGTAGGTACAAACAATGTCACTCATTGGCTTTGATGCCAATTCACTTCACATAACCTCCATGACAAGAAATACAGACAAATTATTATCCACCTGAATGTTTTAGTAGCTTCCCAGGCATAACACTTGTTTACAATCATAAAATGTAAAATCATTGTAGCATGTATACAGTATGTGTTTTGGATGAGGAGACATACATGGCTCAGATGTGCTCAGATTTAAATCAGACATTTTCTTCCCTTGTTATCAATTGTGAATACAACAGGCCTGTTTATATAAGACTGGCTGCTTTCTCCTGTCAGCTAATTTCAAAGTAAGGCCAGCTGACTAACAGAAAAGTTGGAGAACTGCTCCCAGGTATTTATAACCACACAATATGTAATTTGTGACTGTAATGATGTAATGATTCAGGTTGTTTCTTAAAATGTGTTTCTTAATGAATGAAAACTCACTACTGTAGGCAGACAATTTGTACATTTTAATAGATGGATACAATAATGACATATCCAGTTACTGGGAAGAGAAGCATCTCACCTTTTGGACATGACATCAAGTGTTTTAGGCAGGTAACAATTGACATTGACCAGCTGTTCACTGGGTTTGTTGTTACTGCAGACAGAGGAGTCCGTGCGACCGTAATTGGCTTTATAGATCTTAATTGAACCCATCTCTGTTAAAGATAACAATTATTATAACACTCACAATTCTGTCTGATCAGCAATCAATGTTTATTTCTGCTTTCTCTATCTGAATTGCACTGGCAATTTGTGTTTTTTCTCTTTTAAATCTCAGGGACCTAATAATAAATAATGCATTTATTAGTATTTCCTTTCCAGTGAAGGGATACTCTTTCAACTGACACAGATAATACAGAGCATGACTCCAATTAGAGTAATTACGTATCAGTCATTGTGCCACTGCACAATTCAAGAAAAATAAAATAATTTGTTGAAAGAAATGTCATTGGTTTAAGTTTATATGTAATTTTAAACCAATGAGAATTGTACTCAGAATTACGCAATGGCACATTGACTGACCGGTTAATGACTGTAAAAGTTGCATTGCTCTGCATTCCTTGATTGCAGTTTAAAGTTCCCTGTAATACAAATGAAATACTAACACATGATTGATGTCATCAGATCTAACTGAGACACAGTCATGAATTAACACTGCTAGTTTCTACTTCAAAGACAAGTAGGGAGTAGAGAAAGAAACCCTGACATTTAATAATACAAATACTCAAATGTGATGCTTCATTAAAATGCAAATGTTGTTTATTTAAAGGCAATTTCAAAATCCCATCCTGTTTCAGTCAAACAGTCTTTTTTAAATATTATATTTTATGCACATTCAAAACAATGTTTAACAGACAAGCAGTAACAGATTCTTGGATGTCCAATAATCCACAGAACACAAGCTCTGATAGATTCGCAGACTGAGAAAGAAAGGACTGAATTATGATAGGCTAAATCATAATAGAAATATATGTAAAGTCCAACATTTAAAGGTTGTCAATGTTTGACCATCATCTCTACTGAAAACTAAAGACTAAATTTGAATGCACTGGAGAGGTTCCTTTTTCGGGGTTTGGGTTTATCTGGAGTTTAGGTCTTGTGTAGCCTAGATATAATCAATGTAAAGCTTTGGTTACTGTCAGTCTTACCGCAGCTGATTTGACTGGGGAAGCTTTCACAGGTTATGCTCATCTCTGGCAGTTAAAAAGAAAAGTGTATTAAATTGGTGCAACAATATACACAAATACATATAAAAGCATACCTCATTCAGAATAAGATCTCTGAATAGGGCACTGAATTATATGGTATTCCATGAACAAAATATCCAAAAACACGTTGGATTTCAGAAATTATAATTTAGCTGATCTGAAGTTATTAATGGTTAACATTATAGATGTATAATGTTTGTATAAATATTGTATGTTTTCAAAGTTTAGGCTCGAAAATGTTATTTTTTAACATGTCTCTTTAAGTTGACTTTACACAGGGCCCGATCAAATAGAAAATGTTTACGCTGTGAATCATTAGCAGCACATCTCCAAATGCATCTCACTGCTAAACGTTTGTGGTATTCAGTCTCATATGATTTGTGCCTCCACATGACCTTCTCGCAGATCTTTTCTCGTACAACGCGAGGGAATAAAACACAGCTTTGATCCACCTGCTAATAGAAAACATCAGAACTGTAATTTGTAGGAAGATGCCATTTTCTTCTAATTTTTAATAGAACCACCATGATGTACAGTTTTGTAGTGTGCTATTAGTGGGTGGGTAAAGTTGTATTTAATCCCACCCAACAATTAATTTTCGCTGTAGGGACAAATAATGAGGGGCAGTTAATTAGGTAGTATTGAGCTCTTAAAGGGTAACTTCACCGAAAATCCATATTTTCTCAGGTTATTCTATAAGTAGAAACATATTCTGTGGAGTGAGTTTTTCATGTCCAGCTCATTCTATGTACTAGAAATCAGAGATCAAAAAATATGCCATGATGTCACAGGTGTGCTAACTGTGGAGCTGCTTTGCTGGAAGTCAATTAAGAAAATCAGAAAAGTCATGAAAATCATTAAAAATTTACATTTTATGCATGTTCGATTGCCCCATCACTATATTTTTCCGAATGATGGGGCATTACATTCTCATTTACACTGATGATCTGACAATGAGGCCTCCATCACTTCAGTTGCCTCATCCTGCCAAAATAATCCACTTTTGTGTCTAGACTTGCAGTGATGGATAATCAATTCTTCTGCATTTCACAGTATAAGGATGACTGATTAAACAATCTCATTGCATGATAGTTTTACTTCACAATTCATGGTATAAATCCTTTTTTTTGTCTTTAGAACTTCTTTTCTGTAATGTAGGCCAAGGATTGGGATATCATGTCCATTGTATTGGTCTTAAGATTGTGAGCTGCTTCATACAAGTCAATAGAAAGACTCCTCCTACACTTTATATTGTACTATTACAATGGTCTAAAAATCGCACTTGTATTGACAGAAATTGTATTTTCTAGATTATTCTCATGATGTGAGATGCACTAATATAGTTAGTTATTTTTGCCTGTAATTACAATTCACTTGCCTTTATAAAATGGCAGATAATTTAAACAGAACTTCATTCCGACTACTGAAGTACATACACAGGGTAGGGGTCGTAGGGGCAGGAGATATGAGATTTGTTTTCATCAGTTTGCTTTTTAATATTTCACAAATTTGTTACAAACTCCCTGAAACATCCATGCAGCTCCCCAGTGGTCCACTTTCTCCAGTCCCCCAGAGATACTGACCAAAGTATTCTCCTGCAATGATTAATGTAAGTTACATGTACTCACCAGTAGGGATACAGGCATATGTAATCTCCAGATATTTGTAGGTACCAACACAGGGATCAGTGAAGACAGCGTTATTGGCTGTCACTTCACAGTTTGTCTTGCCACTACACCTGTTAGATTAGAGTTACACACTTTCATTGGCTTTTACAAATTAGTCAGTGCTCTAGTCTAGAGCAAGAGTGTGAGATACTACTGCCGGAGGGCTATAATTCAGCAGGATTTATGGAATCTATAAAGAAAACAACTTTGCAAATATTTTTAAAGGGTGGTTATTTTCAATTAAAATAACTAATGTGAGCTAATATGATGCAGCAGTATAAAGTATGTAGTTCAAAGCTATTATTATATATCAGTGCCTAATAATCCCTCCGTAGGTAAACTCAAGAGCCATTGATACTGTAATGCTTCCTAAACCCAGATGAAGCTAATGATGCTTAACTGCATTAGAGTTGGTACTACATTGGACAGTCCGAATTGGGAACAACAGTAAAGAATAGGGCTATTTCATACAAGTTTAAATCTTGATATGCGCGTGCTTTCATGACGTGTGACCCAAATGACACAAATGACCCAAGACTGTGCTCATTCCAATAGTGCAAGGGAAAAAAATAATTTGAGACCTCCTCCACTTCCCCTATTTAATGAATGCTTCTTCCATGCTGATGTCCTCTTGCAGCGTAATATTTCCCTTCTCTCATCTTATTATACAGATCAATCTCATATTTAAAAAAATGTATATATTGTAACTCCATCTGGTCAGGAGATGGCACTGTGCTGAGGAAGAGGGCTCCTCTAACATTTGCACAGGGGGACAGAGGCATGCTGGGAACGGCCTAACCTGTAGGCAACAGGACTGGTGGGAAGTTGAGAGTGAGGTAAACAGTCATATCCAGGATAACACTTTATAATAAGGTGGTGTGATTCCTCATGAATTAATATATGAATATTTTCTCTGATTGATTTAAAAAAACAAAACAAATGTATCACAATTTTGAATGTTTTTTAATTTAAATTTTGTAAAATACTAAAACAATAAAACAGTATTAATAATTAATACCACAGGATTAAACCATAGCCTCATGAACATCATCTGCACAGGAGCCCTAACCCAAAAATCGAACCCTAACCCTGTTATACTTGTGATTAACATCAGAACTCAGATGATGTTCATGAAGTATTGATGTTTTAATCCTGTGGTATTCATATATGAATTCATGATAAATAACACCACCTGATTTTAACGTGTGACCTACGCTTCTTCTAAGTGTAATTTAATAATACCTTAATCGTGAATCTATGTAACATGACTTTTGCACTTTTTATTGTGTCCCCAGAAGCAACACTGAATGCTTTAGGTATAGCCAATCATCTTGTGTTTTTCTTGCTTTATCATATAGTTAATCAGACATGTTGTGAGACTGCACAGCCTAATTCTGACAAGTTATGTCAAGTACCTTCCCTGCCTGCTCCATTAACCGTCGATAGTGCTTACAAAGCCTAAAAAAGCAATAGTGGGAATTTCTGTGTTGTCAGCTTTTTTTTAAACATACTACTTCTACTTCTACAACTATGACATTAATAGTAATAATATAATTAATTATATTATATTTTCTTCTTCATGGCAGCATGAATAGTTTTAACTACAAATCTTCTGCATCCTACACATCATCTCTGTCCAGCATAACACCTCATGTAAACTATTGTTGATTAATTGAAATGTATCCTTTAGAGCACAACATCTCTTTTCAGATGTTCTTTAATATTTGAATAAACCCTTCCATTATTTTATTATAAATGAGGTTGTTTGCATTTGGATGACTACATTCTTTCTCTAATATAAACTCACATATAAACGGGGAAGCAGAAGTGTTGTAACCCCAAGTGTGGGAGAATTGTGTTGTCACGCTTTTCTGTTTTTGCATGTAATTTGTCCTAATTTATACTGTACACTTGGCCTAAAGAGAGGAATCTTACCTCTGGGAGACACTGTCAATTGCTTGAGGGAGGAAACACTTCACATTGACAAGCTGTGAAGTAGGTTTACCCTGGCTGCAGATAGAGCTATCCGTGCGGCCATAGTTGGCAGAGTATATCTCAATGACATCAGTTCCTGCTGAAAATACAATTTTTCATTGAGAAGTTGTATTCATTATAGATGACTACACAACACAATATAAACAGATGAGTGCAGGAGTTTAATCAGACTTCATTCTCAAACTAATATGTGATATGTGCATTTCAGTCAATAACTGATATTGAGTCGAGAAACCTCAAATAGATAGAATATGATCTAGGTTCTGGTATAATTAATAAACTTGATATATTATGATTATTTATTTATTAGCAGACGACCTTATCCAGGGCGACTTACAAAACATATTGGTCGATGATAACAAAATAAGGGGAGTAGCAAACTATAGCAAAACTCCCCAAAATGTAAACAGAGGCTGTTTAGTACTGGGCACATACGTGCCAAATTAAGCTGAATATACTTAAAGACTATGGCAAGCCAAATTACCATTTATCGATATCACTAAATGCATTTCAAGATATCTTCAAATATTTCGAGATATCTTTAAATGATTTAAACATATATTTAAATTATTTAGAAATATCTGCAAACCATTTAGAGATATTTAAATAAGGTGGTTTTTTAAGATATTTCTAAATGATTTGAAGATATCTGCAAATGACTTCCTGTTCATTTTTGAGATATCTGCAAATCATTTCAAGATATCTTCAAATGACTTCCTGTATTTTGGCTAAGATTATCACTTCCTGTTTCCTCTTTTAGTTACATAGAAATGAATTAACAACTTAACAGAAAGTGATCATTTTGGGCTACATACAGGGAAGTGATTTGAAGATATCTCAAAATGATTTAGAGATATCTCTAAATTAACAGGAGGTCATTTGAAGATATCTAGAAATGATTTAGAAATATCTTGAAATATTTGAAGATATCTGGAATTATTTGAAGATATCTTGAAATAATTGAAGATATCTTTAAATGAATTAAAGATATCTCTAAATGATAATTCGGCTTGCCATAATAGATGGGCATCTAGACTATTCGGTAAGCTATAAAAAAAAAAAAGCAAAAAAGCCATCATAATGCTTAGATGTAATTAATCAAAGTAGTAACATTAAAGTTAAAGATTTAAATTACATATTTTATATATAAAAATATATAATTAAGTATGAACATATGCATACCACAGGAATAACAGATTCATACCTTATGCACTTCATCTGTGTTCTGCAGTTAATCACATATATAACAAGGTTAGGATCAGGGTTAGGGATAGGGTTACAGACTAGGTTTGGGGTTAGGGCTTATACATGTGATCAACATAAGAACTCAGTGGAAGTGCATGAGGCATTCATATGTCATTCCTGTGGGATTCATAAATGAATTAATGACTTGTCATCCATTATTACAATGTTTTACACTCAAAGATTATCTCAGAATATTGCATCAAGTTAATTAATAAAAGTAGGGACAGAGGACATCCAGTAAGTGTTAATTAAGAAAATTTTGGACATTTTGACCAAAATATTTGTTCTGCTTGCCCTTGAATAATGTGGCTTTAAGAAGATGATTGAGATTCTTGGATAGTTTGATAGCTACTAGCATCCAACAAGGTAAGCCAAGCCAATTTGTTTTCCATGCTTACATTTATATTAGGGTAAAAGTTGTTTTGCTATTTGAAAAGCATTAAATATTTGGAAGCATGGAACCAGTATCACATCTCACAAGCCTGGTGTATCTACACACACTGAATTGCACTGGATTGTAAGAAGTGCAGTTGAAAACAAAGTAATTCTCTCTGCTTTTTAGAACTTAACTGAAGGTCCAGAATTAAAATTGAGGATAGATGGTATGCAAGGTGAAATATGTGGTCTTTGAAAAGAGATATGTATTTGTTCTGTCCCTTCCCTTTTTAGGCAAATAGGTTTGACTGCTTCCATCCTTACCACAGGAGAGTTGACTTGAAGTACTTTCACAGGTGATGCTTGTCTCTATGTCTGCTTTACACCCTGCCAGGGAAAAAAATTTTTTTATAGTAAATATCTTTCAAAAACTATTTAAAATTAAGACTATGTGCAAGGCCTGGTTTTAGCCTGTAATCCCCCAAATATGCAAATTTTAGTTAATTGATTTTCACTTTAAAGCGACTAATAAATGGACATCTAATCAATTTCAAAATGTGCAATGTGTATATATGCAACCACATG
The DNA here is from genome assembly GCF_036373705.1 of Amia ocellicauda. NCBI lineage: Eukaryota > Metazoa > Chordata > Actinopteri > Amiiformes > Amiidae > Amia > Amia ocellicauda. The sequence continues at coordinate 40,165,420 of NC_089859.1, read as the reverse complement.
GTTGATCTCAATGTCACACTTGAATTTCAAATGAATGAGGTTTGACAATGAGTGCCAGGAAGCCTGTTAGCAGCGATAGTTCTTAGTGATTAAGATTACCCTTGATAACAATTCAACATTTATTTTATAGCGTTTTATATCAATGTTAATTGAATACATATTAACGGAATATGATGTAATGGTTTAAATAAAGTATTGACTGAAAAAATTTGCTACCTTAAGTGCAATAGGGGTGTTTAAAATAAGGTGTCAGAGTTTTCCGTTGTTTTCCATTGTTTGCTGTGTGATAATGCTCCCTGCGTTGTGCAATTCTTGACTACACAAAGTCTTCCAGGAATGCAACTCTCGCATATCTCGAGGGATAACCGTACCTGTATTTCAAGCATTCACTTTACTGTGATTTAAGATTTGTAAGACTGAAAACATTGTAATTAAGTATACCTCTCCTTTATGTATGAATTAGATATACATTAATCAATATGTCTTGATTTCAGGGGTTCATTTAGTCGGGAGATATATTAAAATTCCAACTTATATTACAATTAAGGGTTAAAGGTTAAAGGTTAAGGTAATGCACTCCTTTACCAGAGCAGCAAACTGGAACCAGCACTGAAAAACAAAATAGCATAAAGCAATATGTTATAATATAAAGCAAGCATATGGTACAACCTATAGAAACATATTAAATATACTGACATATGGTGTACAAGCAGAGTTATCCTAACCATAGCAAGTACATATCCTGGAGTATATTTGTGCTACTGTTAACCCTGTATACAAATGTATTCTGAGTAACTACAACAATAACACAACAAAAATGTAATTATATATAACTAATTATATGGGATGACACACACACGTAAGCACACAAACATATATAACACCAAATGTATTTGAAATATTACTAAATTGTCCCAGTTTCATAATAAGGTAAATGTACAACATATTCATACTTAAAATATGATATTAAATAACAATATAAGTTAAATATTGTTCATGTACTCTTAATGCATTTTAACATATGTATATTCATATTTATATGATGTATTCAAAGAAAGTAAATAAACCTTGTATTTCTACTTCCAAACCACTTACTTATTTTACAACATTTATAAGACCTTTTGCTTTATATTTGTGAAAAATGTAAAGTAAAAATGAATACTTACAGATAAACAGGAGCAGTTCTTTACACACCATTTTGACAGATGTTGATGATCTGGAAATTCAATAGCAGTGTACACTTTATAAATGACATACATATGTCATGTGATGCCCAGTATTAGTGGCTGTTGGCTGTATCAACACTATTTTCAGGATCCACTGGAAAACAACATCCGTGTTCAGTCAAGAATACAAACGAGAAACAAAAATCACCTAATCAACTTTGAGACCAATGTCTCGGTAAACAGATCATATCAACTGTACAAATATGTACAGATACTTTATTTTGTTGTCGCTAATATGAGCCCTGACAGCCACATACTAAGCAGGGGGGATCCATGGCAGACAGGTATCTGATCTAGTAACGGAATTGCATGAGCAATTAAACTAGTGTACCCCAGGTGCCCTTCGCTATGAGCAAACATGTCAGGAATTGCTGCTTGTCTACTTCCAGGAGAAAGGAGAATATACACCAATCAGCCACAACAACAATGACAGGTGAAGTGAATAACACTGATAATCTCGTTATCATGGTACCTGTCAGTGGGTGCGATATACTAGGCAGCAAGTGAACATTTTGTCCTCAAAGTTGATGTGTTAGAAGCAGGAAAAATGGCCAAGCGTAAGGATCTGAGCAAGGATTTGACAAGGGCCAAATTGTGATGTCTAGGCGACTGGGTCAGAGCATCTCCAAAACTGCAGCTCTTGTGGGGTGTTCCCGGTCTGCAGTGGTCAGTACCTATCAAACGTGGTCCAAGGAAGGAAAAGCGGTGAACCGGCGACAGGGTCATGGGCGGCCAAGGCTCATTGATGCACGTGAGGAGTGAAGGCTGGCCCATGTGGTCCGATCCAACAGACGAGCTACTGTAGCTCAAATTGCTGAAAAAGTTAATGCTGGTTCTGATAGAAAGGTGACAGAACACACAGTGCATCGCAGTTTGTTGCGTATGGGGCTGCGTAGCTGCAGACCAGTCAGGGTGCCTATGCTGACCCCTGTCCACTGCCGAAAGCGCCTACAATGGGCATGTGAGCATCAGAACTGGACCACGGAGCAATGGAAGAAGGTGGCCTGGTCTGATGTTCAGTTCAAGGTGTTGACTTGGCCTCCAAATTCCCCAGATCTCAATCCAATCGAGCATCTGTGGGATGTGCTGGACAAACAAGTCCGATCCATGGAGGCCCCACCTCGCAACTTACAGGACTTAAAGGATCTGCTGCTAACATCTTGGTGCCAGATACCACAGCACACCTTCAGAGGTCTAGTGGAGTCCATGCCTCGATGGGTCAGGGCTGTTTTGGCGGCAAAAGGGGGACCTACACAATATTAGGCAGGTGGTCATAATGTTATGGCTGATCAGTGTATGTTTCACTATGTTGATGATGTTTGCCATCAGAAGTTGCCACAGTGGACTTACCTGTAACTCCTTGCATTGTTGGGTGTGGTAAGCCATATTCAAAGTGTCATATTTATTGTATAAAAAAAATCATTGTATAAAATTAAGCTATACTTTAATATTATTTTTGTGTAATGTTATTTTACTTAAACGTAACTTAACGGTATTCTCAACTCAACAGAAAATATTCAGCATTAACGATTAATTCATTTTCAGATGTAAGTAAGCATTACATGTTTTCAGAGTTTTATAAGTTTAAACATGTTGCAAAGAATGGGAAGGGGAGGAAATGCATTGGTCAAAATTACACAAATATTGTCTTTGTCTTTTCTCTCTAAGATCTTCCCTTCTGACCACATCAAGGTTTTTTCTCATCATTGACAAAATCATTGTGAATGACAACATTTCCACTTTTGCAACAGCTTTTACAATGATGTTTGGCAGCTTCTACTGCTTCAATATACAGTACACTATCCACTGGAGCTTGGGTCCACACTTGAGTTTATGCAAAGGTGAGGTTAAATCAGTATTTATGATTTTGCATAGTAAATCACCTCACACTTCTAATATATCAGTTTTGAAAGCAATTCATTAATGGCTAAAATGTAACTTAGTTAAGGGCTTTTCATGTTGCTGTGTTTCTATTAATTATTACTTTATCAAATTATTTCAGAAACAATTATGCATTTCATTTGTAGATCTTCAGGATTAACTCAGAGAGAGGCACCAAAGTGATGCGAAGCAAGACCACAAAACAATATTCAGTAAACCCCAGAGCGCTCACACTGATTTTTTCTCTTGCGGACTATGAATGGCGAGACTAAAGGACTGTTGTGAAAGGACATGTGGAACCTAAAGCAGACTTGCAGAGCAGCCTGCAAACCTATTGTAATGTGTAGTTCTTTTTCTATGAGCACTGTTCCAAACAGGCATGCATTAGTTATTTTGAGGACATATTATGGATGCTACTGCAGACAAAGGTGACTTAGGAAGGAAAAAAGTGTACATCTTACATCTGCAGCAAAATTAAGCAGTTACTTAATTCAAAGATATGTTGTTTTTAAGATGTTGAGTGAATTTATCTTTGAATATCTATGAAATTCAGTGTTATTCTTAAAAACATGTTTCAGACTGTAAAAGCCGGACACAGGTAACGGAGACAGAGGGACTCGGGATCCGGTGGTGTCTGGGCTTTATTTGAAGTCCAACAAAAAACAACACAAAGGGGAACAAAGCAACACCAGCACACGACAACGTCCACATAAACAGGGTGCTCCGGGCAGTCAACAGGTGTGCTCAACAGTTCTGTGTCTCCGTGGTTAGCCCTCTCCCACCAGGGAGGGAGCGAGGTTAAATAGACAGGGCACAGTTGCCGCTGACGTCACAGGTGCCACGATGCTCATTGCCCACAGCTGTGAGTCCGCAGGGAGTGGACAACACAGCTGCAGCACATGAGCACCTAATCAGCGAGCGTCAGCAGCAGCCGTGCCGTGACAGACAGCAGCCTGTCACACAGACAATATACATAAGAGATTTTATAGGACTGTATACACTTATTTTTATGTTTTCAATTTTATTTATTACATGTTTAATTAACAATGAGTGCCTTTAAGGTTTTATATATTGTGATGTAGTGCTGGGTGTAGCACTGCTTGGCTGGCAGGCAAACACTACACCTCCCAGAAGCCCTGGGAGGAAGAATTATTCTTTGGAACCACCTGACCTGCTGGACCACTGGATGGCCCTGATTGACTGACTTGGGGCCGGATTCAATCAAAACTTTGTTTCCGCCAGCTAATAGCAAACTACAAACCTGTACATCATATGCAGTTACATTTATGATTAGAAGAAAGTGTCATCTTAATAAAAATGAAGCCACAACTGAGTACAGTTCTGTAGTTTTCTATTAGCAGGTGGGTCAAAGTTTTGATTGAATCCGGCCCTTGGTCTTTGTTGTAGAGTAGCAAATAGAATTGTGAGAGAACAACCTGGTAACAACATTTTGACTAATAGATTGAATGTGGCTTTGTGTTGTATGTTACAGAGGAACCAGTTTTCACTGTTTAGTTATGCTTAACCAGGAGCTAGGGTTACATTCACTCCTGCACCACAAATAATATACCTGCACATATTGCACTATACCCCCGGATTCCCATGGAGGGTTGCCACGATTCCAGGCTCTTGATACAGATAGGGTTTCAGGAAATTGACACATGAATCAGGGGGTAAAGTGCAACACATGCAGGTATATTATTTGCAGTGCAGGAGTAAATGTAAACAGATGAACCAAAACCAAACCTCTACCTCCTGGTAGAGCCATAGGAAATAGGTCCCTCTTGTAGCCCATTCCAGCCTTGTGTAGGTCTACAATCTTGTCCCTGACATCCTTGGACAGCTCTTTGGTCTTGGCCATGGTGGAGAGTTTGGAATCTGATTGATTGATTGCTTCTGTGGACAGGTGGCTTTTATACAGGTAACGAGCTGAGATTAGGAGCACTCCCTTTAAAAGACATCTGGGAACCAGAAATCTTTCTGATTGATAGGGAATCAAATACTTATTTCCCTCATTAACATGCAAATCAATTTATAACTTTTTTGAAATGCGTTTTTCTGGATTTTTTTGTTGTTATTCTGTCTCTCACTGTTAAAATACACCTACCATTAAAATTATAGACTGATAATTTCATTGTCAGTGGGCAAACGTACAAAATCAGCAGGGAATCAAATACTTTTTTCCCTCACTGTAGATAGACTTTCAGCATGGAAGCATATTTCCTGTCTTCAAGCAACTGTTGCAGGAAGCACAGGATTGTCAATATGGGGCACACCACTGGATCCCCACGTCTCTCTAGACACCAGTTTTGGAAGACTGACCACTTGTAAGAATATTGGGCCCTGGTGGAAGGGGCCCTGGCCAACTGCAGCTTTCCATTAACATTAACAGGCAGCCCCAGAGACATCAGGCAGTGCCTTTCAGAGGCCAAACCCACAACTGCAGCAGTGCTGGGTTGGGGTGCCACAGCAGTCCACCTGCTTGGTTCAACAAGTCCTGTCGAAGCAGAAGCTGCCATGCGTCCGCGCTAATCATCTGCAACAGCTTTGTGAACCACAATTGTCTCAGCCACCGGGGGAGATCAGGAGAACTCGAGCTCCCTCCTGGCGAATCCTCTCCAGTGTCAGTGGAAGAAGTGACAGTGGTGGGAAGGCATAGAGCAGTTCCTGCGGCCATGGGTGAACAAAGGCGTCCACACCCAGGGGGCCACCTCCCGTCTCCAGGGAGAACCACAGAGGACAGTGGGTCATCGCCTGAATGGCGAAGAGGTTGACCCGAGCTCATCCCAGCTTCCTCCAGATCTGCTCCACCACCTGAGGATTCAGTCTCCACTCTGAGCTGTCCAGACCTCCCCTGGAGAGAATTGTATTGCCCGTATGGAGCGGAGATTATCTTGCACCCACAGGAGAAGTCTGCACGGCACACAATGCAGTCACGTGACGTATGACCTCAGCTGTATGTTCCTCTGCCTGAAGCCTGGAGTCTGCCCACACCAGCCAGTCGTTCAGGTAATTCAGGATCCTTATCACCTTTGTCCTGAGGGGGGCCAAGGCTGTGTCCATTGAGCCAGTGAGAGGCCAAATCGCAGCACATTGAATTCGTACGCCTGGCCCTGGAAGGCAAAGTGCAGGTATTTCCTGTGCGCCGGGAGGATGGGGATGTGGAAGTAGGCGTCCCTGAGGTCTATTGACGTGAACCATTCGCCCGGCCGGACAGACTGGAAGATAGGCTGCACAGTCAACATACGGAAGGGTCTTTTCTTCAGAAACATGTTGAGGCCCCTCAGATCGAGAATGGGCCAGAAGACTCCTTCCTTCTTTGGCACCAGGAAGTACCCTGAGTAGAAGTCTGCTCGAGAGTCTTCATCAGCCACTTGTCGTATCGCTTGTTTCTCCCGCATCACCGCGATCTCCTAAGAGAGAACTTGAGCCCTTTCGGGACATCCACATTAGTGGTCAGCACCCCCCTGAATTGGAGGGCATATCCGTGTGTCATCGTCGTTCGCACCCAGGAGTACTGGGTGCAGGCTTGCCATTGGTTGAGTCCGGTCAGTCTTTTGGGGGGGTGGGGTTGGCGATGGCGTCTGCATCCCTTCTGGGACGCTCCTGCAGCTTCACAAGGGGCTGCTGGGCGTCTGTTTTGCCCTTAGGCTTCCAGCCGGAGAGTCTGTTTTTCCTCCTCGCCTGCGGCTGGCCTCTGCACGCTGCTTAGGCTGCGAGCTACTGGACTGCTGTGGCCTAGTTCGAGGCCTCCCCTGCCTTGGCCACGGCATGTTGGGTTGCTGGTGTCCCCTTAGGCGCTGCTGTGGCGGCCATCTAGTCTGTTGGAGGTCAGCATATTTGTATGCTGACTCCTTTGCCTGCACCGACAGTTCAATAGAGAGGTCCACCGAATCTCCAAACGTCTGACCCGGGGTAATGGGAGCATCAAGGAGGATGGACTTTTCCCTGTCCTGGAGCTTCGTCTGCATCAGCCACAGATAGCATCTGGCTGCGACCATAGCTCTGAGAGATCTCCCCATGGCCTTCACCCCTTCTCGCAGCAAGTCAGTCATGTAGGCATTGACGAGCTCCATTTCCTCCACATCCGCCATAGATTAGCGCTCCCTCAGGCATATCCCATGTACAGGATGAAGATGGCCTGTGCATTATTGGCCTGGACTGCTGAAGTTTCAACAGCATATGCCTTCTTCAGCATAGCGTCCGTCCTGCTGCACTGTTCATTAGGGCATTAGCCCTTGAAACGGTTCCGACATTGAGCTCGCTATCTCGGTCTCCTCTGTAAAGAATAGAGCATCTGAGATATCCAAGTGCGGAGCCACATGGGACAGCGTCTCTTCCAGTGGCGGTGGTAGTGGGGGTGGCAGTTGGGGAAGGTGGTGAGCTTCCTCTCCCTCCGGAAGTCGGGCCACTACAGAGTTCAGCATCTGCTGCTGAGAATCCAGGCTGTGTGCCAACTCCCCGACTGTCTTAATGAGCGACGCAATCCCTTCTGCTTCCTGTCTCCTGCGATGTGGAGGAGTTTGTGGAGCAGAGCGCTTCGCAGATCTGGAGCGGGACCTGCGTCTAGGGGAGCATGCTCTCCTCTCGGGGGAGCGTCTGAGAGGAGGCAGAGATGGGGAGGCAGACCGCACTCTCACTGGTGAGGAGCGAGATGAAGAAGAGTGTCTCCGTCTTGGAGAAACACTCGCTGTGGGTCCTCGTGGAGCGGAGCCCACTGAGGAGCGGTGGGCGGAGCTTCTGCTGCGACGGCTGGCCAATGGGGAGTTCCTGGCCCTCTACAGCGCATTGCCTCCATAAAAGCCGCACAGTGCACTCAACCCCCTTCTCCCGTCAGTGCGTTCTGAGCATGCTCCTCGCCCAGACAACACACACACAAGTTGTGTCCATCGTCCAAGGGCAGCTTGCCCTGGCACCCGGAACAACGATGGAAAGTCCCTTTTGGCTTCATCCCTGTTAGAAGGTCTGTCTCCAATCCATCTGCGTCCAGACCCTCCAAGTATACCGACAGCTCTTGTGGCAGATGGACTTCACCAAACTCCCCCTCGATGTTTAAGTCGAGGTTGTCAGCGTCGAGGTCTGAGAGGTTGACGCAGATGTCCAGAGGTCGAGAGCGGGTCGATGTGATTTCGCCAATAGGTCGATGGAGCACGGAGGTCGACGGATGTGGTAGAGCAGTTGACAGGATCGGTCGAGGTTGATACGGGATGACACATGGAGGGATTGATATCGATAGAAAAGTTGAGGGATTGATGGAGTTGGTCGATGTTGACGGAGGGAGGAATTCCACTATCCATATCGACAGAAAGGTCAAGAGATTGATGGAGTTGGTCGATGTCGACTGAAGGGTCGAGGGATCGACAAGGATCGGTGTTTGTTGAGCGCTGTTCTCGGCGTGTCGAGCAGTTTAAAGTCCACTGATAGAGGTCGAGAATTCCAGAGGAATAGAGCGGGGCGGTCGCAACCGCGGGGTACTCTGTCTCGTTCCTCTCCTACGCCACTCGAATCTGTAAATAAATTCAAATCAATGCAATTTAAAATGAGACCAGCTGTTTACTGTCCAATCCAAAATGCGATTATATTGAGCTGAGCAGTACAATCACAAATGCCGGCGTTGGAGGTAACAACTGGGACGATGCAGAAATTAAAGCATTGTTTACAATGTGAATGGAAGATAAAGATAAAGTTAAACAGAAATCGAAGGAAGTGTCCAGTGCTGCTGTCTATGAGGATATAACTATAGACACATCACAGAGGTTGCTTTCGATGCATATGATTGCATACGATTGCATACAATTTTTTGTGATTTAATGCAGATGTCCTAATAAAGGTGCTTCGCTTTTGGGTGAATTGTATAACAGCACTTTTAGACTTACAGAACCGAAGATAGACATTTGAAAAGGGAAATATATAAATTCGATTCCCCATTGAACCAGCACATTTTTAAATTATATTAGAAAGCTTCGGCTGCAGAGGGTTAAGATTACTATCATTGAAAATATAGAACTGATCAATAGCCTATATATTTACATCAATATTAATAAATTGTGATTATAAATGCATCACACACACCTGTAAGCATACCTAATGTCATGTGTCACTGGTGTGTTTGAGCAGATTTGTTTATTCCCAGCATGCATTTCGTTTAGGCCTCCTTTTCACCCGCATATGTGAATGCACTTAGGCCTGCTAAAACCGCAAATGTGAACGGGGTGTCTGAAAAAATCCGGACTAAATTTGAGGCGGCCCAGGGCCGGCCTAATAAGTGTGAATGGGGTCTCAGCACCGTTGTCTCTATGAAGTAGCTACCATCAATAGTTGGTTACCTGTTAAAAGCCTTCATCCCTTTTACAGTAGGATTTTGTTATGTGTCTCGTATATCCCTCTCTTTTGTCACCTTATGCTCCTGCACACAGCCCTTGTTTGACTTCAGTTTGTTGATATTACGTTACAAAGTAATTAAGGATAGGATCAGCTATATAATGTCTAACCAATAAAGCAAGAAAAACTTTTAAACATTGCTACAGAAACCTGGGTTGCAGTGAATAAAGGTTTAACAGTAAGTAAGGAACTAAGTTTAGGTAAACTAAGTAAGGAAAGTAAGTTTAATAGAAGACATACACCAGCCTCCTATAAATAATTTATAAGGGACACAGTAGGAAAGACTGATGTGCTTGAATGTATTTTACTGCAAACATTTTAAATCAAAATCCTTATCTAGACAAGTAGTGTCTATTTTTCATGTTTGTTCATTCTGTTTCATCTACCATATTATATATACAGGACAATTGGTGAAGATTTAAATATTGTTCTAAATAAAGTATGATTAAATATAAAAGGAAAGAATAACCCAGAAAACTGTGGAAAATGTCAAAAAACAGGCAGTAAAATGATGGATAGCCTGGAATATGAATGTAATTATCACATGTACTTTTGAGTGGTGTTTGAACCCATTTCTTTCATGAAGCTGTTGTCCTGTCTTGAAAGGAAACTAATTAGGTGGTGATGATTGATTCAAATAGAAGACAAATGTTTTAGCAAGAAGCTTAGGCTGAAGTATAGCACTGTGGCTGTGTTTAGCACTCTTTCTCCCCCATGTCTATCACCACTTTTAATGGGTTTTAATATTTATTATATAATATGCATCTTGTAATTTGTTTAGTTTGCATCATGTTGTAACGCCAGGAACTGCCAGGGAAGGTAGACCCAGGTGCAGAGTGTAAGATCAGGTCAAAACAAACAAGGGGCCAGCAAACTGTTTCAACAAGGGCAAGGCTAAAGTCGAGGTCGGTAATCAGTCCAAAGGTCAAGAGATCAGGCAAACAGGCTGTTAAAGGATATCAAAGAACGAAGGTCAAAATAGGGGAAACACAGGTCAGATACACAAGGAGTCAGAAAGGCTAGATAATAGTGCTCAGAAATGTCACAATACTGGGAACAAGACTTCGCAAGGAGCGCCCAGAACAAAGCAGTATAAATGCAGGAGTAATGAGCCGTGAAATGAGGAGCAGGTTCAGGTGATGATTCAATATTCGGTAAGTAAACAGAAACCCTGTAGAGAATACAGGAAAGCTGGACCAAGAGTCATCTAGTGGTCATGAACAGAAGTGCAGAGTAAGTGTGAGAGTACCCCCCTCCCTACAAGCGCCCCCCAAACGCCCCAGATCCTCAGGTCTGCCGCGGGGTCGAGGGGCAGGGGCAGTTGGATGGGCGTGATGGAACTCCTGGAGGAGAGCAGGATCCAAGATGTCCGCAGCAGGTACCCACGAGCGCTCCTCCGGGCAAAATCCCTCCCAGTCTACAAGATATTTGATGCGCCCATATCTGTGGTGATATTGGAGTAAAGCGCGGATGGCATAGTCAGGTCCATCCTCGAGTTCTATGGGAGGAGGAGGTCTGATGTGGCTGGCAGGTGGAACAGTGAGTTGAGGCAAATCTGTAGTGACTGGCTTGAGCAGAGAGACATGAAAGGAGGGGGATATTCAGGCAATGTGCAGGCAATTGGAGGCGATATGTTACCGGGTTGATTTGATGGAGGATCTTATAGGGACCAATGAAACGGGGACTTAATTTTTTGGATGGGAGTTTGAGACAAATATCCCTAGTAGACAGCCAGACTTCTTGCCCCAGTTGGTACTGAGGAGCTGGACGCCAACGTTAGTCTGCCTGCATCTTCTGTCAGCGAACAGCCCATTGCAGCCAGACATTGGCAGCTTGCCAGACTTTCTCACTCCGACGGCACCAGTCGCCTACGGCTGGGACATCAGTGGTTTCACCAGTCCAGGCAAATAAAGGCGGCTGGTAACCCAATACACACTGAAAGGGAGTAAGCCCAGTGGAGAAACTGACAAGCGAGTTTTGGGCATAGTCTAGGACAAGGAACGACAGCTCTTCTGTATGAAGAAGACCAATTTGCAGGCTGACGGGGATGGGAAAAGCGTAAGGCTGGTGGGTGAAATATAGTGAACATTGCAGGAGAAACCCCTCACAACGATCAGGAGACCCGTCATATTTATCGGGAATGGGGAAGCTAACTGGGATATCATTAGAGATGGGGATTGCAGTAGCCATAGTAATAGCAGGAACAGGGTCGGAAGCAGGTGCTAACTGTGAGAGAGTCATCATCAGTGTGTCAAAAGTCCCAGCAATCTGTTGAAGCCTCGTTTCATGTGAACCGGGAATGGACTACTTCTTAAACACAGCGGTTTGAAGACGTGCCATACTAATGCTGTTAAAATTTGGCTGATCAAAACCATCCAGCTTTTGAGTAGAACAACTCTTTGGCTGGGATAAAATCAAAACTTTGACCTACCCACTAATATATAACTACAAAACTGTACTCAGTTGTGGCTTCATTTTATATAAGATGCTGCTTTCGTCTAGTCATACATGTAACTGCTATGAGGTACAGCTTTGTTGTTTGCTGTAAGCTGGTGGGTAAGTTAGAGATTCTGTAAATGATTCATTATCTGGTACATGAGTGTCTGCAGTAATTGTTTAAATTACTCATGTTATTCCTTACCCCTGACCTCGCTGCACTTTGCAGTGGACAGGCTCCCTCATTCAGTTCTGATAAGCCTCTACCCTTTTCCCGTCATGTCTATGTTCCTGTCAATGGCCTTGAAAAGGACAGAGCTTCTCCTCTCATATACTCAGCTTCTAAAAGCTTTTAAAAATAAATAATTTGTTTCTAAACAAACAGTTTTAATATGGTTCCCAAGCAGATAATTTCCAACCACTACAATGTAATACTTTTAAGCAAAGTCTGAATGGTTTAAGAGATATGTTCTTTACTGACTTGACACACTTGATCGCAATCTGATCGAATCTTGTCGCATATAGATTGTGAGATACAAGTGGAGTCGTCAGTTATGACACAGTAACTGATACTGTGTGGTTGCTGTTGCTGTTTACTTGTTTAGAAATGAAAGTAGTGTATCTTGTTCCACAGACCTTTATTTATGATTAATTAAATTATGTATTTATATTAATTACATGATTTTAATATATTTCCCAAAAGACAAATTACTGTATTCCCTTTTGTAAGTTAAATAATGACATTTTAATTCGCTTGGTCTTTGACCTAACATACTCCAGGTTATGAGCTAAAGTGGAGTAGTGGTCAGGGCTCTGGACTCTAGAGCAAAGGGTCGTCTGTTTAATCCCAGTTTGGGGACACTGCTGATGTTCCCTTGATCAAGGTACTTCACCTAGATTGCTCCAGTAAATGCCCAGCTGTGTCAATGTAAAATGTAAAAATAATGTCATCTGCTGCAAAAATTGTCAGTCACCCTGGATAAGCGAGTCTGCTAATAAATAAAAGTAATGATCTTATGAAAACAAAAAGATATATAATGTGAATTATCATCCAATTGCTATCCATACAATACATCTAGACTCTGCAGTCTGTAAACATTTATTATTATTATTATTATTATTATTATTATTATTATTATTATTATTATTATTATTATTAGAATTTATTTATCTGATCTTTGATTCAATTTCAAAGTGATGAGTTTTCTGCTACCCATATCTTCCATCAGAACTCTAGAAATTATGTTGACTGGCTAGATTCTGTAATTTGTGTGCTATGTCTGATTAGCTGATGCATATCTTTTCAAATATTAATGATATTTTAGTGCTCTATAGTGTAATTCAAAAGCTAAATAAAGTCAACACTATAATGGAACCACTGCCACGCTTCACAGCTGGTTTCCTAAAGTTTACATTCATTACTTCATTCCTTTCTGTCTCTATCACTTTGGTCCCTGAGTCAACAAGCATATAATGTTGAATTAACTTGTCAGTTTTCTTTTACACCTTTTGCATACAGTATACGTTTATGTTTGTTTTGTTCTTGTGTAAAGAAAGTTGTGCGAGTCGCTCTTTACTGAAAAGTTGTCCTCAAGGCAGACACTACCTACAAGTCTTCAGAAGTTTTAATCATTTGGAACTTACATTCAACAAGTTCAGATTTATAATGCCAATAAGTATATTAAATGTATTAAAGCAAGAAAACACTACTATACTGAGCGATTAAATTGCCTTTTCCTTGTATTTTGTAAAATATATTGAGTGTAAACAAAACTAGCCAAAGAAAACCAAAACAAGGACTATGGCCTATTCACATGAAAAAAAAAAGTGCTGTGGAATTTACAACTCATGAACCTGGTAGCTTTATGCCTATGAAGCATTCCCAGTGTTGTGGCTACAGTGATGCACTTCACCTTTTTTCAGCCGCCGAAGTGCGGTGGGGGGAGGGAAGCTGCCGAAGTGCGGTCTGGTGACAGAAAGATGGTGACATCCACTCGCTCCTAACCTAGTGTACAGTGAGGGAAAAAAGTATTTGATCCCCTGCTGATTTTGTACGTTTGCCCACTGACAAAGAAATGATCAGTCTATAATTTTAATGGTAGGTGTATTTTAACAGTGAGAGACAGAATAACAACAAAACAATCCAGAAAAATGCAATTCAAAAAAGTTATAAATTGATTGGCATGTTAATGAGGGAAATAAGTATTTGATTCCCTATCAATCAGCAAGATTTCTGATTCAAAATACATTTACCAGCGTAGTTCATACATAACTGTCAAATCAAAAATTCATGGATACAACTACTATGAATCCCTTACCAAGCGATACCTGACTTGAGTGCACCCATACCACAGGAGATTTTTGTTCTTCCATATCAGAAATGTTTGATTGTAAACATTCAGCTGGAATTATTAAAAATTATTTGCAAAAGAAAGTGGAAGCTGGAGCACTTTAGCACATGGAATGACCAGTTAAAAGCACAGATCCCCACCTCACTGAAGCTCTATGGGACTATTTGGACAAAGAAAAAGTAAAAAGGGGAACACAGGAGGACGAATGGAACTCCATTCCCCAAGAGTTTATGACAAAATGATTTGACAAGGTTAGGAGCGTTAGGTTAAGGTTAGGTTAGGTTAGGAGAATTTCACTGATGTTGAAGGAAAGGGGAAGAAAGTGTTAATCCATATCAATTATTCTATTGTATGCCAAGTTGATTTGAATAACCTGGGTCATAAAGGTGTATTTGCATTGGCATGTTTGTTTGATTATATATCAAAGCACAAAATGCAAAATGTTTAAAACTTTTCCACAGCAGTGTATGTACAGTGAATGGTCATTACTTGTCCTTGTTTTCCAGGGCACAGTAGCCAAAAGGTAAATTAGTTGTAATACCTCAGGTTTTTTTTCAGGGGAACACACTGTATTGTTGGGAGCACCAAAACCACAGTGAAACCCTAACAATATGAACAATATTAAAGACACAGAAAAACAGTTAACAATCAAACAGATAATATTACTTTTACATATACACAAATTGTTTTTTTTCTAAAAACTTTTGATCATAACTTGTTTGTCCATCGCATTACAGCTGAACTATGTACACACAATTCTGAAAATACGTATAACTGTGATATGATATAAAATAAAGTAATATTATATGATATATCTGAATTTGACATAGGTATATAGTTATATACAGTGCTGTATTTGCCAGGAAGTAACTAAGAATGGAGAAAAAATATATAACAATGTCTGATCCTGCATTAAATATGTACTTTTCTGAATCAAATTAACTGGGAATGTTCCAGAGTCCTAAGTGTTAATCATCCAAATTCAAAGTAGCAAGATTAGAGAGACAAATTAAATAATTTCAGAGTAAAATATGGCCTTTATTAAACTGTATATTCCTTATTTTACATAGTTAATAGAAGTTAGCAATTACACAAATTTTAATCTGGATGTAGTATTTTAGCTGGAGATATTTAAAAAATAAGGTTCTCGGCAAGGTAGCGAAAAGACAATTTGAGTAACAAAAACTGCCATGCTTGAATGCAAGTCAGACAACAGCCTTTGTTAAAATATTATTGTGTGACTAACTCACCAAATTTGTTTATGCGTTTCATCATATGTGACCTGTGTATGGTATACTTGCCTGGAAAAGACATGATTTTATCAGGTTCTTAAAATGTAATTCTTCTGACACTGTCAACTTTTGAAAGCCTGAAAGCTGTAGTTCACATTGTTTGATAGTCTTCTAGACCAGTAGAAAGTCTTTCCTATTAATCAAACTCATTAGTCATCTATAACAATCTGATTGGTAATAGAGACAGTTTAAATTATTATTTGAAGTATGGAACTGAAAGATTTCGCTGTTCTCTAGGGTTTTATAGTGCATGCTCTTTTGATATTGTGATGGTTTCTATGTTCACTGTCACTGTGGCAGTTGAAACAAAAGGCAAGTATCCTACCTACGGTGGCCCTGAAGTGCATAACACAATAAATATATTTTGAGAACACAAACAAAATTGTGAGAACACAAAAAATATTTTGAGAACAGAAACAATTATTTGAGAACACTACAAATATTTTGAGAACACCAAAAATGATTTGAGGACACAAAAAACTCACACAATTCTCACAACGTAAATTACATCACTCATGAGAAGGCAGTGTGAAGCAGGAGGAAGCTGAAGAGAAATGGTTGGAAATCGGAAAGGAGTGTCTGTTTTTAATCTTAAATGTGGTTATTATTGTAACATGTTAATGGAAATGCATTTATTACAGCTTTCGAACAGCAGTGTAACGATACTTAAGTAGTAGGACAAGTGTATTCGTTATTTACATTATGTGTATAGCTATAGTATTTTATTAATGGGCCATCATCCTTTTATTTGCAAACATGGACCTAGAATAAATTAAGTCACGTTTCTCAACGCAGGTCATATTTTGTCCAGGTCGGCTTGACCTCCACAAAGGCATGACCTGCTGCAGTGAGAAATCGTTTTGCCCCAACTGTGGCAGATCTCTTGAGTTCTTGTCAGACGAAAATCGCCAGGAGTCTTCCGTCAGTCCAGTCTTCCGTGAGCGAGGGGGCAGCTGCAGGTCAGGCTCTGAGTCTGTCTAGCTCATATTTAGGATGTGACCAGTACTTTTTAGACAACTTAGATAATAGTGTTTCTATCAATTGTGCTACCGCATGTGTTCATTTTTAATTTGTATGATTTTAGGTATGACTGGAGATGACCTGACATTGGAGTTGATAAGGGAGTATTTCAGAAAAGGCACCCATATATGATGTAATGTTGGATTTTCTAAAAACACACCATGGAGTATGAAGAACCTTTCTTTAATGAAGTGGAGAAGTCGTGGAGAAGTAAAGCAAATGTAATCTGTATTAAGAGCTCACGAGTCCAAATGTCAGTCTCAAAAGCTTACAAGTCTGTCACAGGTTTTATACGTTTCTCATGGGCTGGGCAACATGACCGGCAGGCAACTCCTGTCACAGATATATTCACAGATGTATTTGTTATCTTTGGTACATGTCCCCAGGGTCTTAAGTTAAACCACAAACAATTGCTAAAACTTGTATCTTGCTGACCCAGTTTAACTGGTTGACCTAGTTACATTTGCTGAACTAATCTAATTTATTTTAATACTAATGGGTTTAATACCAGATCATTTCAGTTAATAATAATCATTACACTTGCTTCTTCAGAGTATCTTTGAGTCTGAGAATTTTAAAAACGCTCTGTCTAAGCATTGCAATTACACCTGTTTAAAGAAGTGCGCTCTGCAATCCGCACAGAGCTGAGAGGAGCTGGTCAGCTGTTTGGCTACAGGATGCTGTTTCAGGTGTTAAAGCACAAATATCAGTTGCATGTTAGAAGACATGATGTAATGAAGTTATCTTTCGAGTTAGAAGCACTGCCCAAGGGGGAGGGGGTTTTCAGCGCGCATTGCTGGAACGCATTGAAGACTTTTGTCTATCAAAGCTGCCATTGGCCCTTGTGTATTGGATTGAGCTCTGCTGCGCTCACTCATCCGTGTAGTGGTTCTGGTGTGCTAAGCCCAGCTTCGGCTGGTGGTTTTTCTACCATGATCCCTCAGAACCCGAACAGCACGGCGCCCCCCCAGTGTCCTAGGCTTGTATGGCCCATGCGGCACTTGCAGTGTGCAGTGCTTTGTTCAGCGCACTTCGGCTGTGCTTGGTGTTACTCCTCGGGACCTCCCGTGTTGTTGCCACAAAAGAAAAGGCACAACTTGGAAGAAGTGTTCCCTGGTTTTTTAACCCAGTGCCCCCAAGCCGAAACGTGTGGTCGGCATGTAGTGCCCCTCCCCCACTGTGTGGCATTGCGTTGCTGGTGGAGATGCCTACACCTCGGCTGCTGGGTGTGCCATCGGTGCCCGCGCTGACCGGAGCACTCGCTGCACGCGCACGTCGCAGTACACGAGTGTGGTACTGACGGTATGGAGAGATCCCATTACTCCTTCTCCCGTCCTGCCACTGTGCCGTGTGTGGCCACCGGACGTTGCCGGCTTGGAGTGGTGACGTGGTCTGCACCTTCTGTCCGGGATCGGAGCAAGGGGAGCGGAGCAACTGTGGGCCCCCCCATTCAGGCACGCGGGGTCCCAGTCATGTTCTGGAAGCCAGCGTTGCCACTGCGTTGTCAGGCTCTCCTCCTCTCCAAGCAAGGGCGGGGCTTCAGTGGATTTGGCTTTCCACCTAGCCCTCAGCCCCTCTATCTTCTCTGTCAGGTCAGTGACTGCTGGGGTCTCTGTCCCACCGCTGGCTGTGACAATTAGGGGACAGAGAGGGAGGCCCACAGAGAGGCGTCCATGAGGTGTAGCCATGTCGTGGGCCCTTTTTCAAGGCTCCCCACTGGCAGACATCTATGCAGCTGCGAGTTGGGTTTCGCCACACACCTTTGTTCGGTTCTGCAGGCTGGACGTGATGGGTCTTGTTCCTTCTATTGGGAATCCACTGTTGGTTTCAGTTGAGCCTCAGTATCCTGTCAGACACTGGCTCCTGGCTTTTCTATCCCTGTCTGCCCCTGTTGAGCATGCTTAGGAAAAGCAACGCAGAACCGTTATCCCTTCCTAACTTGTATATAGTTCATTCTGTAGGCGGGGGTGCATGTGTTTTTACATCTGTACCCCGCCATTGTGCATATTTCCTTTGTCAGCAGGTCTGTTGCCCCACCCTAGCCATACTAGTTGTGCTGAGGGCCGCTGCTGCTGTATTCAGCAGTAGGCTTTGAGTTTTCTCTTGTGCCCCACTGTGTATATAGTTCATTTATTGACATCAGTAGAGCATCTGTTGCCGCTAGCTGCTGGTTGGCAGTGTGTAACTTGCTCCTGTGTCCTGCGTGTGGTGCGTGTGGTGCATGAGCTGGCTCCTCATATATATATATATATATATATATATATATATAGTATATAGTTATTTGGAATAGACAGTTGAGCTTGTCCGCTCCTTATTAAATTGAGCGTGGACAACTGCTCCTGTTGTTAGCGAGGGCACACGTGTATATAGACAGCAGTCTGTGGCCCCATATATGGTGTGGTCTTGGTATTGGCCCCGCTCCTAGCCCTGCCCAAAGGTTGCAAGGGTCCACGGGAGTTCTAGCTCCCGGAAAAAAGAGGAAGTCTTTGTGCAGACATCACCTTTTATACAAATAGGAAGCGGAAGGGTCCTGTTTGAGTGACAGGCACAAGGGCCAATGGCAGCTTTCTTAGACAAAAGTCTTCAATGTGTTCCAGCGATGCACGCTGAAAACCCCCTCCCCCTTGGGCAGTGCTTCTTTTCTCAGATAACCATGGTTGCATACATCCGTGTACATCCGGAACATTTGTCAGGCATAGGAGACGATTCTGTAGAAGAAGCTATCATTCTATTGGGCCAAATTATGTTTGGCACGTAGATGGAAACGACTAATTAAAACCTTATGTAAGTGGATGTATGGACGGGTTTTCGAGAAAGATTTTATGATTAAACTGTGGTCCCACTAATAATAATCAGGCGGTAATTGCACGTGCCCTAGTGTAAATCTGCTGTGCCCCAGTAAAATCTCAAGATTGAGTTTTAACAATTTACTTTATTTGTCAGTGCATTCATTAAGCTCAGGTGTTCCCAAAGTGCAGCCCGAGGATGTTTGGTGCAGCCCACCAAAGCCAACCTTCAACCACCCCTTTTCTGAAGCTTGTCTTTATTTTTACACTTTATGACAACTTCCTGTTACAAATTGCATATGTAATTTAGGGGAAAATTATAAAACAACAATTAAAGTTAATAAATGTTCCCTAACAGAAATGTATAGGAAATAAAATCGGTGGTTCATTTTCTACTGTGGCCCCCCATCCCATGCAACCTCAGGAAATTGGCCCTCCATCACCAGACATTGGGAACCCCTGATTTAGATTGATAATCCCGGAAAAAATAAATGGATCTAAATGCAATGCAGTAACCCAATTAACGCTTGTAAAGGCAACGTTGTTTAATCGAAAATACAATCTGATGTGTGCATGCCTGTGTGCTGCTATAATAGCCACTGCAGCGCACAGAGGCCAGTGTAAGTCAGAATTGAGGTAGGCTACAAAACATGACAAAAGTAAAGTAAGTTTCTAAATAATACAGATGATCTTATTTTGACTCAAACATTATTGGCTCCTGTAGATGGACATCAGAAAATTGTTTGGACTAAGCAGGGACAGGGAAGCAGAAAGGAGAGATGAGTTTGAGGGAGGTAAGACTTGATAAACAAACTACATCCTCAGCCGTCAGAGATGAAAAGCATCAAGTCTCCGGAAACCTCTGTCAAGTCTATGGAATTGCAGAGAAAATAAACACATTTTTGTGTTCTGTAGTACTGTCTTTGATTATGTATGATAACAATGAATCAATCTTTCAGATATTAAATTATTAATTTGCTAGTGCTAGTTTCAGACACTACATAAACAGTTGGCAGTAACTATGGCTGCTGTGTGCTAATTACCTAGCGACTAAAAAGGACTATAGTTTAGCTACCAGCTCTGCCAATTAAGGATATACAATGTGTTTTCAACTTGCTGGATAAAGTCATGTTCACAACCTTGACACAGGTTATGCAGATCTCTCTGACAATCCCAGTCAATAGCTGTAGTTGTGAATGGTCTTACAGTGTGCTGAGACGGCTCCACACTTGGCTGAGGTGCACAATGGGACAAGACAGGCTTCACCATCTTGCTGTCTTGTCGGTTGAGAGGGAAGAACTTTGTAAATTGAGTCAAAGTCAAGTAATTCACAGTTTTGTCAAAATGAAGAATAGGCGGTACAGTTTAATGCTCAAAAAATGAACCAACTCAGTTTGGACTTGGCGATGGACAAGACTTTTAAACTACTGGGGAATACTTTGTTTGCTTTTAGAATATATATGCTCTTTATTTCATAAAATGACTGGTTTCTTGAAATGTTGTAATTATAAATTCTTGAAAAAGTTGTAAATATTCATTATTATCATTGTGTAATGTAGAAGAATGCAAATGTGCAAGAAAGTTTTCTCTCCGGTTTTATTATTTGCATATACAGTGTATGCCTTTTATGCCATAAAACATGTTGAGAATGTTCATGTACAGTATGTTATTGCAGTATTATTTAAGATACTTAAATAAATATTTTCATAAAGATTAATATCTCTACATGTTTACCTTACCCAGTACTTGTGCCATCCAAGGCAAGTGCAGCAGAGCCTCGTGGGGCCTGAGGGCAAGTCTCCTGCAGTACTTGAGTGCCCACTGTAGGGCGCACCAGGTCTGCAATATTCAGGCAGTAGAACCTTATGAAAGTTTGTTGTCCAGACCAGGTCACAGCATTACACAGGTCCTCCAGTGAAGCGCTATGAAAAAGAGCCCACAACGTGGCCTATCCCTTTGTGGAGTGTGCCAAGATGTGTTCCAGCACGGGAACCTTTGCATTTTCATAGGTGAGACAGATAGCATCTGCCACCCAGTGAGCTGGTCTATGTTTTGTCACTGCCCACCCTCTGGTGGTAGACGAATACTAGACAAAAATTTGGTCAGAGCTGCGAAAGTGCACAGTCCTCTCCATATAGCACCTCAAGGCCCTGACCGGACACAGTGTGTGAAGTCTGCGTTCCTCATCTGACACGTGTATAGGGGGGTGGAAAGCAGAGCTCTGTTGTGGAAATGGGAACAAAGGGAGCTCCGCTAAGCCCCTGAAGAACTAGTTCCAAGTCCCAGGCTGGAATTGGGTGGAATTGGGAATTGGAACTGAGCCACCTCCTTTTAGAAATTGGGTTGCTAGAAAGTGGGCTCCTGTGGAGACATTGTCAATCTTATCGTGGCATGCTGAGATAGCTGCTAGACAGACCTTTAGAGTGGATGCAGATTTCCCCTCATCCAGCAGCTGCTGCAGGAAGCACAGTATAGTCATCATGGAGCGTGACTGCACCATCTGCAACGCTATCTGGCAGTCCCAATGACATTAGACAGTGCCTTTCAGGGGCCAGACCCACAACTGCAGCTGTGCTGGGTTGGGGTGCCACAGGAGTCCGTCTGCTTGACTCAGCAAATCCCTGTGTAGTGGGAGCTGCCTGGGTCCTCCACTGAGCATCTGAGCTAGTGTTGCGAACTACAACTGTCTCGGCCACCAGGGGGTGATCAGGAGGACTTGAGCTCTTTCCTGGTGAATCCTTTCCAGTGGCAGTGGAAGAAATAGCAATTTGGGTAAACGTATAACAATTCCTGCACCCATGGGTGAGCAAAGGCACCAACACCCAGGGGACCCCCATTTGCTTCTAGTGAGAACCACAGGGGGTACTGAGTTGTTGCCTGAGTAGCAAAGAGGTCCCAGCTTCTCCAAAATCTGCTTCACCACTTGAGGATTCAAATTTTATTCCGAGCTGTCGAGCATTTCGAGCTCTGAAAAGAAAGGAGGTCCACCTCTGTGATGGATACACCTGGCAGGTGTATTGCCCATATCAATCGGATCCCAGGCCCTCAGGAGAAGTATGCATGCCACACAATGCAATGAGCCCATGTCCCCTTTGTGGTTGATGTAATCCACCACTGTAGTGTTGTCTGTCTGAACTAAGTCATGCTTGTGCGACAGGACATGCTGGAAGTGGCACAGCACCAATGTCGCCACTTACAGTTCCTCTGCATTGATGTGGGTGGAGGCAACATTTCCAGTGACTCCATCCTGTCTTTTACAGGTAGGCAACCATAGCTATGGAGTCGAGCTGCATTCCCAAGAACACCACTGATTGCGTGGGCTTGAGACAGCTCTTCTCCTTGTGAACTGAAAGACCCAGTGTAGTCATATGTCATATTACCACTGTCGTCTGTTCTTCCACCTGAAGCCTGGAGTCTACGCAAATCAACCAGTCATGGAATGGGGACATGGAAGTAGGTGTCCCTGAGGTCGGTCGATGTGAACCAGTTGTCCAGTCAGACTGGAGGATACGCTCTGCAGTCAACATGCAGAAGTTTATTTTCATCAGAAACATGTTGAGACCCCTCAGATCGAGTATGGGTCTTAAACCTCCATCCTTCTTTGGCACTAGGAAGTACCCCGAGTAGAACCCCTCCTAGGAGTTCTCTCAGTCCACCATTCTCATAACTTGTTTTTCCCGCATTACTGTGTTCGGGACAGCTGTCAGGGCTGGTGCTGAGGGGGGCTAGGGCTCAACACCCCAAATAAAACAAAGAAAGTGTGAGAATGAGAGTGAGGTACAGTGCAGAGACAGTAAAGAAAAGATTACAGATATTAAAAGGTTAGTAGATTTAGGTTACCGGAATTGAATTCAGTTTACACTATCAAAGTTTTACGGTCAAGGAAATAGTTATGCTATCCATTAATTTGATTTAGTTATTATTTGTGTTAATTTAGTTCATTTATTGTGTATCTTAGCTCTACTGCATCCAAAGATTAGATTACAAATGGATGGGTTTGTTATTCAAAAAAATAATTGATTGTGTGTGACTGCTATCTTAACATCCCTAGTAAAAAATGCTAGTAAACGAAATTGATGACAAAAACAGTCAATACAACTTCCAATTTGAGGATCAGTCTTTGGTGTGGAACCTTATCAGAAGCTTTTTGGAAATCTAAGTATATCATATCATATGTTTTCACATGATCTACAGCTGCAGTTGCATGTTCAAAAAATTCTAATAAATTAGTAAGACATGATCTGCCTCATCTAAACCCATGTTGACTATCTCCAAGAATATGGTTTTCATTGAGATGCTCCTCTATTTTCTGTCTAATCATTTTTTCCAACATTTTACAAGTGATGCAGGTGAGACTGATTGGTCTGTAATTTCCTGGCTCAGTTTTGTCCCCTTTCTTGTGGATTGGTATGACATTTGTCATCTTCCAGTCAGTTGGTACATCCCCTGTGTCATTTGGAATAGTTTATAGCGGCCTATAAATAAAAAAATTAAAATATATAATTTGACTGCAGTCAATCCTTAATTTGACTAGTACAGTGATATCTTTGCAAGCTCAGTAAATGAGCTCAGACCATGATCATGCATTTACAATAGTGTTTGACATTTGCATTTCCATTTTGTCCAGAAAACGGCATAAGAGCTAGTATATGTATTTTCAAAGAGGGGAGCTGTTTTTCTATTTTCACAAATACATTATAATTTGAATAAAATCCACTATAAAGCTGGACGTTTTTGAAAATGCAATTGCAATTGGCTTTTGCATTAACATTTTAATATTGTTAGCCACTCTTGCACTAGACGTTGCAGGAGGTATTCTGCAGTATTTCTCTAGCCATCAATCTGAAGAGTTGCAGCAAAGCTGACTATCTATAATAAATAGTGTATAATAATAATGTATTGTTGTTTGTGTGGTGTAAGCTCTGTGTCTCTAACCTCTGGTCATAGTGGAATATAATGTGTCGGCAGACAGCAACAACATTGTGTTTAAGATAGAAAGCTAATTGTGTTACATTATACAACAGCCAATCTCAAGAATCCACGTTTTTTTCTCAAAATACCATGTTGTCGTGGAATCTGTCATGTGCTTCTGGAAGAGAAAAGAAAATGTCTTGTCTGTAACAAATTTAACTTCAGGGAGAGTAAAACTTTTCTGTTTACATTGTTTAATTTGGCATGGTTTACCTAAATCCTGCTGGAGCTTTCAGTCTTTAAAATGTATTTACCTTCATATCTTTTCATGTAATTTTTAAAAACTAATACACAAGAAAACCCAAATTCTACACAAATGCAAATCCATGATAACCAAAATCCAATGAAGGGTTGTTGGTAAGTTTATATGCATATATAATGTTAAAAAACTTCCCATATGAATGGCAGCAAGGGTATAGCCAGGATTTCAGGGCCCCCTGAAAGGGAAAAAGTGCGGTAGGGGAACGGGGTCTGGGGAGCTGGCGAAGCACAGTCCGGTGGGGGGGTGGCGAAGCACAGTCCAGGGGTTGGATAGCTGCAGAGGTGCAGTCCAAGTACCAAGTTGTGGATCACGGCATGGATAGGGGGAGGGGAAATTGCAAGAAATAGGCACGTGCCTGCTGCTTCTGCCCCACCCACAAGATGCGCAGCTCCCCCCCCCTCCCTCAGGGCCCCCTGAATCGTCACCACCTTTCCCCCCTTTACTACACTGCTGAATGCCATTACACCAAAATTGGACATTTCACAAGCAGTGCCAACGTGAATGGAGCACTGGCCCATTAAATTATTTTATGGTGTCCTGTCCCTAGACCATGTGTATGTCCAACATACAAATCTATTCACCCACTGATCAAGAAAAGGCACAGACAGTTTATGGATATCTTTCAAAAGGGTTACAGTATTTATTAGGATGAGAGATTGGTCTACACACAATACCTTATACCACACCTGTCTTCTGTCTTCTACTTTTGTTCAGATACTGTCCAACAATCCCTAGACATGTTGGGAGGTGGCCATGCAAAATGCAAGAATATTAAGAGTGTGGCTATTTTGGTGGGACAGTCTATGTATTCCTTTAGATTAAGTTCGATTTTGAGAAGTTAATTTTATTTTTCCTATTGGTATTAATTAAAAATAGTTAAGTACTGTACTAAAGTACAGTTTATTTCTAATTTATTTAAGAAGTTGAGTGTACAATAAAATCAATATATAGGTATGCACTCTGCCTGGCCTCTAACTTTATTAGCGATTCCTTGTGAAGTACATATTTTGAATGTCTAGTTTCCAGGGCTCAAGAAGAATGTGTTGTTTAAGGGTAATTACAAGCAAAGTTAAAGACCATTTAAAGTTCTAATTTTGAAATTACCAATTTGCTAATGTTATTTATTACCTTACTATTTTCCTGGGTCATAAGTTGCAGTGTGGTTGGCTGTCACATGACCTGCTTTTTTATGTTATCTTCAGAACGTAGTGACAAAGTACATTGAGTTTGGTGTCTTGAATATGATTAAATGAATGATTAAAGCACAAGTGTGACATAAAGGGCTTTTAAAAATATTGATTGTTTATCATAATTTTTTCTTAATATATTTTTTGTTATATTACAAATTATTTTCTGCTAATTTGATTTTATAAATTAGGGTCACTGCTTACCAAATCTTGTTTTGATTGACAGAATAGAGTTTTCTTAGAGTATTTATTTTTATTTTTATATTTTTCTTCTGATAAGTCCTGATTCTTGATGTCCTCATCTGAATTTGGAATGGATTTAATCAACACATTGACATAGGGGGAGCCCTTTGTAAAAGAGAATTGGGGCTGCAGGCAGTGCCACGTTGTGATGCCTTCATAAATCAGGCGAGTGTTTGAGATTGGGAAGCTTTTGGGAGGAATATTTGCACTTAAGAGGGTCAGGTATTTCTCACCAAGTTGGGGAGAGCATATCGCTGCCCAGGGCCCTCTGAGATCAGGCTGACACGGATGGCAAATGCAGAGGCAATTGAAGCCCTGTGTTGAGGCACCAGGTAGCTAGTTCACTAAGCAGACAGGTATTAGCGGAAGAGAGGGACTAATACCACCCTGGAAAATAATGATGTAAGAAAGACCATTCGAGTCAACCAAATTAGGAAGGGCCCTGGACAAGTTTCTTTGTACATATCTGCACCGATCTAGACTTAAACTGAAGTCATGGCAGCATCAAGTGCAAAGGTAAGAGACTACCAACCCTGTTTGTGTTCATCTGTTTGCTGGGTAGAAAGGAGAAATTAGCCAATATGAAAGACCCTAAATGTGTTAAACAAATGTGCTGACTGTTAAAGAATTAATGTTTGCTGATAGATGATAACAGACTATTCCTTTGACAGTAGTCATTGTATTGAATAAACCATGGTCATACAAAATTATGTATTAGTTGGCATTTCAACTTTCAGGAAATTGTCCTAGAATTGTATTTAATTGTATTTGATTAAATATTTTTTTTACTTTTTCTTTTTCTCTTGAATTGTTAATTAATTTACCACTTAGTTCTATGTAGTTCATGTTCTTAACATGAGTCCTGTAAGAAGGATTTGAGACTTCTGTGAAGAGGAATAGTGTAGCCTCTGATACTGTTACAGATTTTATCCATCAAATACATTTGCATTTGCAGCTTGTGATTTAAAGTACATTCTGATGCATTAAGATTAGTTAGTTTGAATACATGTTATGGCATGTACCAATTGTTTTTACTGCAACAAAGCATATTAAAAAACACGACCTATAACCTCCATCTTTCATATCATTCTATTAACTAATACTTTGTCTTGATTAAAGATCTTTAGTCTTACTTTCAATGTGTTAAAAATTCAGTTTCCTTAATTGGTAAAGGAGTTCTGTAGCTCTGCAATCTATTGCTCTAAAAGTGCTATTCATTAAGTCTTTGTACAGCTAAACGAATGTGGAGAGCAAGTGTTAACTGTCATATTAGGGATCCCCTACACTATACCACATATCCCAAATATGATCTAATCTTAAAATGGGATGATTTAAGTTATTTAACACACAGTATTTCAGTCTTGCTAAGACACAACATCTTTAAATACAAAACAATTACAATTACAAAACATTATATAATATATCTTTTTTAATCAATTAATGTTTTTCAGAGGGGAGAAATGCATTCACTTCAAGGAGCAATATTTATTATATGTTCCGTATCACTTTATACTTATTCTCCAAGCAAAGTCATACTGAGTCTGATTTTCTCAGTGCACCTTTAACTCCCTGGAGACCTGAGGGCCGCTTCAATGACAGAGCTGTGAGAAAATTAGGAGACTTCCCCCTAGATCATGTATCTGCATAGTTCTGACAAAATATAATCAGTCCTTTTAATCATTTGAAGGTCACTCACAATCAATTTGTTTTTTGTTTTGATTTTTAAAACCTTTCAATGGACATGTAAGTGTGAATTGGTTTCAGTTTGTAATCCAGATTAATCTGGGACAAATTAAAGGGTTCCTATTTCCAGAATTAAACAATACTAATTCATAATGAACAGATTTTTAGGATTTAAGAATGGAGAATTGTAATGCATTCCGTAACATGGTGATGTCGTAGAAATTACAGATGCAATAATGTAGATTACCGTCTAATCATCAGCTAATTTACAGTGCATGTGAAATGAGCATGGAACTTTCAGATCAGTATGTATGCTAATACAATTATATGTGATGACTGCAGTAAAGAAAGGAAACTATTGGTTTTATGTGTGAATGCTGGATTTATACTTGGTTACATAAAGTGTTCTCTTAGATGTAAAAAGACTTCCACTTCCAAAAAAATGAAAAAAATTCTATATATGTTTGCTTACAGTTTCAATGAACACATTGCACTAACCTGCCATATTTTAACACTTCAAAGTTAACTTTTTTGTTCTTGAAAGTGGGAAATATATGAATGCCCACTTTCAGTTTTCAGCCTTTTTGGAATGTATAGCCTTCCTGAGAAATCATTCTTTAGATTTTCTCTCAAGTAGAGTCTTAACCCTTTCATGTATCTCAACTTGAAATGGAATAAGAATACTAGAAATGTAAGTATCTATATATTTATCTATGAAAATAATCTAGTACATACGTATTATTTTTCCTAATGACCTGGAGTTATATTGGTAATGTGCCACACATTCTACATTATAACATATTTGTTTTGACTTACCTACATACTATTTTACAGCTTTTTAAAATGTAGTTTAATGACTTAACTTTAAATGAGAAAAAGACTGAAACATTTTACGACAAAGAGGATTCTATGTGTCTTCCAATGATGTGTGCAGAGAAATCTGCATGAGCATCTGATAATTTCTAATGTTGTCCACTAGATGGCACATGTGAACGAAAACGTTCAAATTGAGCTCATGAAATCTCAGCCTGCAGTTTTTTTTAAATCAGGGTTTTTAAGTTAATAATTAGAGAGTAAGGGGGAATCAGCAGCTGTTTTTTGTTTAGGGAATATTTTACTACTACCTTGCTATCATGTGACTTTGTTTTTCTTTATTTTAAATATATACTCGAACATACTTTACAACATACTTTACTAGAATGTCTGATTATGGATGGCTGAATTGTAAATATGTTGTGCTAATTTAGATGCATAGGTGCATTGGGGATAGTCCCTTTCTTCCGCTAATTTCCATCTGCATAATGAAGTAATGCCTTCCATTTCTTTGCATTGTTACTTTCAAGTTACATTATTTGAAACTCTGTGTATGGATGCATGAGGCACTGATGCTACATTTGATAATGAACTCTGAACTCTGTTGGTGTTAAGTCACACAGAGTTTATGCACATTAAAGACCCCTGGGCCTCAATTAACATGTTTTGGCTCAGGTTAACTTCACACATTCTTATTATAATCTACACAAATTTCCCCATTTATTTTCATTTGCTCATGTATTATTTGCCCTCTTATGCTGTGCAGTGATGTATTGGTGTTACACTAGACGTCAGAGTGTTTTGCACTTCAGTGGAAGGTGAAATTATGTAAAAAAATAACATAAAATAATAATGAACTGAGGTTCTAGCACTTCCACTCACTGGTAGCATACAATTGGCCTAGCACCACCCAGACTAGGGAGGGCGATATCAGACAGGTCTCTCTCAGCTTGTCGCTAATGAGCATCCCCTATTGGTTATCTGGGTGCCTGCAGGTTTGAAGTTCCACTGAGGGACACATGCCTCTCCTTCAACTGGCGCTGAACCTCTCGTGCGGCCTGTATAGCCTGCAGTGTGTGAAATGACACATGGGAGGTGGAGGATCCCAGTTGGTGGGGGACGTGGTGACAAGCTGAGATACATTAGCACAATTGTTGATTCTTAACACTTGGGGGGGAAATCAAAAAAATATTATTGTCAATTCCAATAAATAAATAAAAAATTGAATCAAAGGGTCAAGTAAATGGGGAATACATAATATTGTCTTCACTTCAGAATAGCTGAAAACATGGTTGGATAGTCTCCTAATTTATGAATTAAACAGATATTCAGGAAACACAAGAATTAATTTAATTTATGACTTCAACACAGTTAAACAGACATTTTCAAATTGAATACATTTTCAGATTTCAGATTTATTCACTTCCTTTGTGTGACAGTATAGCATTTGGAAGCTTTTTTCAGTTCAGGGAGTATAGCCTCAAAAATTTTATATAGGAGGAAAGCTGCTGAAATAATCTCTGATGGAAATAATTTTCCAGACAGCATAATATTGTATAAAGTAAAATTGCCAAAAAGTAGAGAAAAAACATGAAATGAGTAAATGCTTGGAAGCATGATAATAGCACAGATATAATGATGATAATGATAATAGCAGAAACCTTTCTGAGAGTTGTTTGCTTGTCATAGGTCTTCCCATTACTAAGTGAAGGAGCCAGGCTGTGGTGGACTGTCTATGGCCTTGTTGCTCTCTGTGCCCTTTCCACAAACGGTCAGCATTACTCTGGATACCATTCAGGTCAGTGATGCTTTTCTAAAAAAAATAAGAAAATAAAGTTGTTAATACAGCATATAAAAAGGGTGTTCCTGTTATACAACCCACAAAGTTTAAGATCTTGTATATGTATTCACTTCAATCTAGACTAAAGTTAATCAGTAATCAGTTTTTATATGTGAAATTAAACCCATTGTAGAACAAATACTTCTTTGTTTACTTGTGGTTTTGTTCAAGCATTTCAGAATTATCATTAAAATGGCAGTAAATAACATTTTTATTTAAAAGCATTTTATTAAAAGCTGAATACATTTGTAACACAGTACTTGAGTACAAGAATTAATACATTTTAACATTAAATATGTGCACAATATTTCATAATCTTGACAAATGTCAACTTTTTGTCATGAATCTATTGATATTGCATTTACCACAAATATATATTACAATATAAATATAAACATATAGGTGCCAAGCCTTTACCACCCTCACACCCAAGGAGGAAATATATAATACATTTTTAGTGTTGCTTTTACCCCCACCCACCCAATAAGAAATACATGGGTGGATGGGTAGGTGTTTTGTATTCTTTGTAAAATTTTATCCTTTACAATGTATTATAATGTTTATTTTATTTTAATAGCAAAGTGTTTTGACATGCCCTAATGTGATTAAAAATATGTTTACTTAGTTTCTGTTTCTTAACCCTAAATGCATATTTAACATGCACTACACATTTCAACATACAAGTATCAAATGAATCAATCAGTTCTCCATGCTCAGTGAAGCAAATATGAAAATTCAAATCAGCAGTGACAGGGATTTTACAAAGTGCTACATGTACATTAGACAGGAAACACATGCAAAAGAAGCTTCTGAAGAGAATGTATGTAGAAACAGACAGATGCCACATGTGTCAACTAGTTTGCTAGTCAAGGACAGACCATACGCTACTTCTGAACAGTCAGTTTTTCTGGCCATATAACATAGTCATTCACAGCCCTGTAGATATAGTTTCTGTAGAAACAGTGTAAAATATCACACATTGTCACTATAAAAAGCACAGCATGATTTATGTCTGTCTTCTTGGAAGCCCAATAACAGTACTACATACAGATCCCCTTTACTTTATAATGCACATTGGAGACATATAGTTATGACTAGAAGTATTCACATTTAATTTGAAACAGTGTATTTCAGAGAGTCATTTTATTTAATAAATATTCTTAATTAAAATATATTTATCCATGAATGATCGTTTCACAGTGTATTGAACACAGATTCAGCCTAGAGAAAACCATAAATATCCCAGTTACTTTAAAGGAGGTAAGATAAGGGAAGCATAAACCTTGGATTGCCACTTCTTTGGAAAGCTGGCTGAATAACCTTTATAGGCAAGGCAGAGTGAAATAACTTTTATGTTTTAACATAATTTTGAATAAAGAAGTAAAACCCCGTTGTTAAGTGTTAAATGGGACGTCCACTGATATTTTCCCCATCGCATTCCCTCTTGCTTTGGACATGTTTTCTTTTTAATTTCACAATAACAGCAGCCACTGTTTCCCTGTTCTTTGTTTCACATTACAGTAAGTCTCCTGTTTTTAAGAACAGTGCAGTAGAAATACACCTGTAGCTGAATGAACTCTAACACCAACTATGTTAATTTGCAGAAAATGCACTAAGAATGGGACATTTTATAATCAACTCTATTGACTGTGAGAGAATCTGAAGCAAACACTCTGTAATGGGTATATGCTTTAAAGATTGACTTTTTAGTGAAGAACACAGTCTGCACTCAAATGCTTTCTACCAGTATTCCAACATCTAATAATTAATAGGTTATTATCAATGTATATGTGTCAGGAGGCTGCTCCAGTTTACAGTGGTGGAGATATAAATAGGCCACCTGTCCAGCTCTTTGGAGCTCAGGTAACAGAATGAACACCTGTTAGCAAGTCTAACTTCAATGTCTTTAAGCATCTAGTATGATTTGCTGTTCTTGAAGGAGATGACCATGTCTATGAAGGCTCAGTGGTGGACACTTATGAAGAGCATTCTGGCTATCCCCACCCAGGTATGGAGTAATCGAATTTAGTGGTTCACAAAATCCCCTAGATGTTTATGGTAGAGTACATACTTTTTAGTTTAAACTATTTATTTCAGGTATTATTCATGCAAGTCTGTGGAAATCCTTTGAAATGATAATAGAAGTTCCCAATTAATAATAATGTGCTTTTAAAACATTCGGCCCACATTGCTTCTATGGTTGCTATGATCTTAATGAATGAATGAATGAATCTCCAATAATTAATTTTCTTTTTAACACTTTACACTCATTTTCGCTTGGTTGAACTTCTTAGACGTGTTTAATATGGACATTATGAGGAGTACAGGTATGTGACACATATCAAATGAAACTAGACAACCTGTACTATAATAATCTGCATATTTGATCATGATTAGACAAACTATATTACAGTACTACCAATTTTTTCTTTTTTTTATGGGAAATATTATTTTAAAAATGTTATGTTTACCACTCAATTTGAAACTTGTGGACGTTGTTTGATGAAAATAGCATAAGAAATGAAGGAAAAGCATGCATTTGAAAGAACCAAACCTATGCAGAAAAGTTTTGTGAAAATTTGTACAACAAAATATGCTCAAAACTGCCATTTCTCAGTTTCTGCATTGTTAGACACTATATTGCAACACTACCACCTTTTTTCAAGATAAATAATAGCAGAATTATGAATTATGAATTTTGACATTTATGGATTTTATGAAAACATATTAAATGTAAACTTAGTCAAAATACAATGCTTAAGACAAACTGGGAGAAAATTTCATACAAATTTAAGGAGTTATTTTTTAAGTATTAAAAATAGCAATTCTCAAACCGAGTTTTCCCACCACTTTGCAAGTCAATAGCGCTACACAGCACAGAGGTATCTGGTTATAATAGTGCATAAGGGCTGAGTGTAATGGGATAAATAAATTAACAAATAAATCAATTAATAGTGTAACTCAACCAGTAGCTATTCAATTGTTTTCAGTTGAATACATGTACTCTAGTATATGTATGCAGCTGTTGCATAATATATGGTCAAGGCCCCTGGAAAACAACAGATACAATTATTATTCTTGTCTACAGTTCAATTTATTTTGACCTTACACATTGTTCCTTTGCCTCAGTATTAGTGTTGCCTTGTCCTTTGATATAGCAGTATGGTACAGTGCATCCGGAAAATATTCATAGCGCTTCACTTTTTCCACATTTTGTTATGTTACAGCCTTATTCCAAAATGGATTAAATTCATTATTTTCCTCAAAATTCTACAAACAATACCCCATAATGACAACGTGAAAGAAGTTTGTTTGAAATGTTTGCAAATGTATTAAAAATAAAAAAAAGCACATGTACATAAGTATTCACAGCCTTTGCCATGACACTCAAAATTGAGCTCAGGTGCATCCTGTTTCCACTGATCATCCT
The DNA here is from genome assembly GCF_036373705.1 of Amia ocellicauda. Taxonomy (NCBI): domain Eukaryota; kingdom Metazoa; phylum Chordata; class Actinopteri; order Amiiformes; family Amiidae; genus Amia; species Amia ocellicauda. Next base: position 40,131,618 of record NC_089859.1, on the reverse strand, counting down.
TGAAATGTTTCTACAACTTGATTGGAGTCCACCTGTGGTAAATTCAGTTGATTGGACATGATTTGGAAAGGCACACACCTGTCTATATAAGGTCCCACAGTTAACAGTGCATGTCAGAGCACAAACCAAGCCATGAAGTCCAAGGAATTGTCTGTAGACATCCGAGACAGGATTGTATCGAGGCACAGATCTGGGGAAGGGTACAGAAACATTTCAGCAGCATTGAAGGTCCCAATGAGCACAGTGGCCTCCATCATCTGTAAATGGAAGAAGTTTGGAACCACCAGGACTCTTCCTAGAGCTGGCCGCCCGACCAAACTGAGCAATCTGGGTAGAAGGGCCTTAGTCAGGGAGGTGACCAAGAACCCGATGGTCATTCTGACAGAGCTCCAGCATGTCTCACTGGAGAGAGGAGAACCTTCCAGAAGAACAACCATATCTGCAGCACCCCACTCCACGCCAGACGGAAGCCACTCCTCAGTAAAAGGCACATGACAGCCCGCCTGGAATTTGCCAAAAGGCACCTGAAGGACTCTCAGACCATGAGAAACAAAAGATTGAACTCTTTGGCCTGAATGGCAAGCGTCATGTCTGGAGGAAACCAGGCACCACTCATCACCTGGCCAATACCATCCCTACAGTGAAGCATTGTGGTGGCAGCATCATGCTGTGGGGATGTTTTTCAGCGGCAGGAACTGGGAGACTAGTCAGAATTGAGGGAAAGATGAATGCAGCAATGTACAGAGACATCCTTGATGAAAACCTGCTCCAGAGCGTTCTGGACCTCAGACTGGGGCGAAGGTTCATCTTCCAACAGGACAATGACCCTAAGCACACAGCCAAGATAACAAAGGAGTGGCTACAGGACAACTCTGTGAATGTCTTTGAGTGGCCCAGCCAGAGCCCAGACTTGAACCCAAATGAACATCTCTGGAGAGATCTGAAAATGGCTGTGCACCGACGCTCCCCATCCAACCTGATGGAGCTTGAGAGGTCCTGCAAAGAAGAATGGGAGAAACTGACCAAAAATAGGCGTGCCAAGTTTGTAGCATCATACACAAAAAGACTTGAGGCTGGAATTGGTGCCAAAGGTGCTTCAACAATGTTTTGAGCAAAGGCTGTGAATACTTATGTACATGTGCTTTTTTTTTTTTTTTTAATTTGCAAAGATTTCAAACAAACTTCTTTCACGTTGTCATTATGGGGTATTGTTTGTAGAATTTTGAGGAAAATAATGAATTTAATCCATTTTGGAATAAGGCTGTAACATAACAAAATGTGGAAAAAGTGAAGCGCTGTGAATACTTTCCGGATGCACTGTATCAGCACCAAGGACAGGTCCCCATGCTTTAACATTGAAGCAGTGCTTGTAAACATTATAGTATTGTAGAATATGTCTATTTTTAAGGACTTCAATCCTTTAGGCTTAATGGGGAAGCGTTACTTTGCTACTTTCTGCCTGAGCCCAATGCTAAAAATGTCTAACATATGCAATGCATGGGGTTCATCTAACTACAGGGAGATTAAGTGGATTGAAAATCGGAAGAAGCAGTATGAAGTCACTCAAAGCTATTTGAAAAATAAGTTACTAACAGGTGTATTGGAATATGCTTCATGAAGATCTTTAGCTTGATTAATAATATTAAATCTGCATATGGTTAGTAATCTGGTTATTGTGAATCTTAGAAAGCCTTACCACATCAGTCTTAAATTTGTGCCTCTAACCCTCCTCCCATCAGACGAGTACCACGTGGACCCCACACCAGGATATGAAGAACAAACACCCTCTGGAGATTACCCCTACCCCCAAGCCATCCCTGTGGTGACGATGATCACAAAGGAGGTGTACCCCTATGCCACCACCACCGAGTCCTACAACTATGCTAAAGAAGTCACCACCATGACAACTAGGTTGCCCTATGACTTCTCCACCACCACCCCCTATTCTTTTGAAGATGTCTTCCCTGCCCCTGATGTCTACGATTTTGAAGGTATCTTTGTCAGCATACACTTTTAATTTATCTCTTGATTAGTTTGCTCCATCTATCTGCCAGTTCATGTAATATTGCTGTTTACAGCTCTGGAAAAAAAATTAAATACCACTGCAAACTTTTCACTATTTATAGGTACAGTGAGGGGAAAAAAGTATTTGATTCCCTGCTGATTTTGTACGTTTGCCCACTGACAATGAAATTATCAGTCTATAATTTTAATGGTAGGTGTATTTTAACAGTGAGAGACAGAATAACAACAAAAAAAATCCAGAAAAACGCATTTCAAAAAAGTTATAAATTGATTTGCATGTTAATGAGGGAAATACGTATTTGATCCCCTATCAATCAGCAAGATTTGTGGCTCCCAGGGTTCTTTTATACAGGTAATGAGCTGAGATTAGGAGCACTCCCTTTAAGAGAGTGCTCCTAATCTCAGCTCGTTACCTGTATAAAAGACACCTGTCCACAGCAGCAATCAATCAATCAGATTCCAAACTCTCCACCATGGCCAAGACCAAAGAGCTGTCCAAGGATGTCAGGGACAAGATTGTAGACCTACACAAGGCTGGAATGGGCTACAAGACCATCGCCAAGCAGCTTGGTGAGAAGGTGACAACAGTTGGTGCAATTATTCGCAAATGGAAGAAACACAAAATAACTGTCAGTCTCCCTCGGTCTGGGGCTCTATGCAAGATCTCACCTCGTGGAGTTTCAATGATCATGAGAACGGTGAGGAATCAGCCCAGAACTACACGGGAGGATCTTGTTAATGATCTCAAGGCAGCTGGGACCATAGTCACCAAGAAAACAATTGGTAACACATTACGCCGTGAAGGACTGAAATCCTGCAGTGCCCGCAAGGTCCCCCTGCTCAAGAAAGCACATGTACAGGCCCGTCTGAAGTTTGCCAATGAACATCTGAATGATTCAGAGGAGAACTGGGTGAAAGTGTTGTGGTCAGATGAGACCAAAATCGAGCTCTTTGGCATCAACTCAACTCGCCGTGTTTGGAGGAGGAGGAATGACCCCAAGAACACCATCCCCACCGTCAAACATCGAGGTGGAAACATTATGCTTTGGGGGTGTTTTTCTGCTAAGGGGACAGGACAACTGCACCGCATCAAAGGGACGATGGACGGGGCCATGTACCGTCAAATCTTGGGTGAGAACCTCCTTCCCTCAGCCAGGGCATTGAAAATGGGTCGTGGATGGGTATTCCAGCATGACAATGACCCAAAACACACAGCCAAGGCCAAGGAGTGGCTCAAGAAGAAGCACATTAAGGTCCTGGAGTGGCCTAGCCAGTCTCCAGACCTTAATCCCATAGAAAATCTGTGGAGGGAGCTGAAGGTTCGTGTTGCCAAACATCAGCCTTGAAACCTTAATGACTTGGAGAGGATCTGCAAATAGGAGTGGGACAAAATCCCTCCTGAGATGTGTGCAAACCTGGTGGCCAACTACAAGAAACATCTGACCTCTGTGATTGCCAACAAGGGTTTTGCCACCAAGTACTAAGTCGAAGGAGTCAAATACTTATTTCACTCATTAACATGCAAATCAATTTATAACTTTTTTGAAATGCATTTTTCTGGATTTTTTTGTTGTTATTCTGTCTTTCACTGTTAAAATACACCTACCATTAAAATTATAGACTGATCATTTCTTTGTCAGTGGGCAAACGTACAAAATCAGCAGGGGATCAAATACTTTTTTCCCTCACTGTATGTGTTTGGGTAAAATGAATATTTTGTTTATTCTATAAACTATTGACAATATTTCTCCCAAATTCCAAATAAACATACGAATGGAATGGAATGACTGCCATACATGTAGACATGCTGATTTAAGAAATTGCAGTGGTCTTCTTAATCCAGAGCTGTATTTCTCTATGTATTTGATCTAGCTGCTTCTTAACTTTTAATAGCCCAACATGTCACAAATATTATCAGGCTTGACAAAAATAAATGTATCCCAATTTACCAGGTCTCTGTATGTGACATATACTGTATGTCATGCTTAAATACCAAATCTCAAGCTGTGTGTGTGTTTAGAGTATTTCAGATTGTTTCACTTTACTCAAAGTTTTATTTCCATTCAATATTATTTGAAAGTATTGTTTTTGAAACAACTGCCTGCATAATTATTGTAGTTCTCATTTTAACAGTCTAAACAGGAAATGACTTTAATGCTCACCACCCCCATAATCCATAGAAATAGTTCCTATATGAACAAATTACATACAATTTTCAAAAAATGTGAAATACAATTACCTTAAAAAATTGCATGTTTTAGGTATTTAATGTTTGTAGTATGTAATGGTTAATATTATTTAATTATGTTTTTGTTCATGTTTTTTATGTTTTGCATTACAATGAAGCAAAGGTGTTTTTTGCAGTGTATTCTATCAAGCCATATATTTTTGTTTTATACATTTTTTATAAAAACACTAGCTTTCATTATTTTTTCTAAGAGAAAGTCCCATTTTCCTTCAGTACGTACATGTATTTCTGTTTTGGCCACATGTTCATGTTGTTTTGACATTTTCAGTTGCCCAATCTTGCTTTGATCAGCAGGGGGTTTTCATTTCTCTAGTCTCAGTTTCATGTGCAAAATATTGGGGTTTGTTACAGCTTGCTCATAGCTCATGATTAATAGTTTCATTGTTGGATTTTAAATATTATGAGGCTTTGCAAAACACTGTTTTGGGGAATACAGTTTTAAATATTTATAATTCTTAATTGCCTCAGGCACCATGTATTCAGTAGTATTACAATTGGCAGAATAGTGACAGTAAAACCAAATCAAAACTTTGACATCCCCACAAATTGCAAATTGCAAACTTTACCAAGTTGCATTTTTATTTTTCTCTAATAGAAAGTGACTTCTTACAATGAATTAAACTGCAGTTGAGTACAATTTTGTAATTTGTAATTTGCTGGTAGGTTTTGATTTGGTCAAAGCCTTTCAGATGATTTCTGTCTGCAGACTGTTGATCTGTCATTCATGCAAAAATACATATACATATTTATATAATAGTCAGAATTGTTCCATTACACATTTGTGAAAGCCACAAGAGATATGAACATAAACAATATATTGAGCTATAAGTAGCTTTATTCCATTTGAGCTTAAAAATAGCCCAATACATTTAATAACAAATAAAGACATATGTATATTGGATTTCCATCCTACAGTGATTATGTTCCATGGATGTGTAACAGTGTTCTGCTCCCATGAATAAGGTGAAAACAGTTACTAAGGAATTAGACCAATTATGATCATGGTCAAATTAACAGCACAACATTGGGGAGGGTGAACTTGTATCAGATTAATGCAATTGAAATCATGTGACCCTTCTTTTTACTGTAAAGATTACATTAAATCACTTTCACAGAGTGTCTGGGTGTAAACTGAGAATATTAAATTAATTCCATAACTGACCTTGCTAATGATAACATGACTGGTGTGGGTACCATGTTGAACATGTGGCTGTTGGCCTTCTCCATTCTTGCAGGGCTCTCCAACCCTCCTTACAGTGGGTTACAGTGCTGTAAAACAAGGGTGTGATTTTGGAAGCAAAAAAGCTGTTTTACAGCCAACTACTAACACTGGTGTTTCTCTCAGGTACTGACATTCTGGAAGAGTTGAGGGTTTCCAGTGCTGTGGGAGTGAATGTGGTCCCAGGATCAAAGCAGGACTTGACAGCTTACCGCCTTGGCCCCCGAGTGCAGCTCAGGCGTGAAACAAGGTGAGGCTGTCTTTTGTAAAGTGCAAGGCTGTTCAGAAAGACAGCCAATGAACAGTTCCCAGCAACAATAATGCAGTAAAAGAAATAATAAAGACAAAGTGCTTGTTGAGCAGTGACTGAATCTCAAAATAACTTATTTTTTTAAAACAAACTTAATTATAAATAATAATATGATAAAAAACATATACTGAAAAGCCACATAAGGCCATTTCCTAGTTACTTATTATTCAATTCTGATCATTTTCATCACAGATGAAATGTATCTTTATTTCCTTATTTTAGGCTGGTGCAGCCTCATGGTTTCCCTCAGGAATTCGCTGTTGTCTCAACATTTCGCATGCGGGACGAGACGCCACAGGAGGTGTGGAATCTGATCGATGTAAAGGACAGGCGGGGAAAAGACCAGTTCCACATCCGGCTCTATGGAGAGATTGATGCTGTTGATGTCTACAATGCTGCTGCCTCTGGCACTGAGAAAGTCACCACCTTCGAGAACGTGGGCCAGCTTTTTGATGGCAGGTGGCATAAGCTTTCCCTTAGCGCCCGCCGGGACCAACTGACCCTCTATGTGGACTGCCAGCAGGTTGGCAGCGCACCATTGAGTCGCTATGGCTCTATCCGAACCGACGGGCAGATATCCTTAGCCACCAAGAGCAGGGGCTCCTCAACCGTTCCAGTAAGTCCTGTTGCTGTCATCCCATATGCTTTGCATAGTTACATAGTACATTTGTTTAATCTGGTACGTCTATCCTCAGTAAACAATATCCCCCAAATTATGATTTGGGAAAAGGCTCTAACCATCAGCACAGCAGAACATATTGTAAAGTTATATAAATGGTAAATGGTAAATTTTACAGCTAAAATTATGTATTTAATAAATAAATCTGGTCATTTGCTGGTTTATATGGTAGACCCTATATACAATGGCCAGCATTCAATACAAGTTAAAGCCCAATATTAAAGTATTTGAGTGCTCTCTATTAATTAAAATCAGAGAAATCTTTAGAGAGGTAGTCATGAAAAAAAATATGTTGGAATGGGAGGAGCACACATTCTTACCTGTTAGTGCCTTCTCTTCACCTTCATCAGTGCCAAGCTGGTTTCTGGTGGACTAGGCAGTGTGGCTTCTGACATTGTCCAGTTATATATGGAAGTAAACTGTAATTACATGTTTTGTAAGATGCGTAGACACAAACTTAGTTGCATTTAAATTTGAATGTGTGATCACAAATAAGATAATAAAGCTGTACTTAAATGACCATGTTGGACTGATAAACATAATTTCTTGGAAAATGGATAAGGGTGTGAATGAAATAGTCCAGCTCAGATGAGGGTTAACAGTTGTTTATTGCTCTTCCACCCCAGGTTGATATCCAACAGCTTCAGCTCTATGGAGATGCGAACAGAGCAGTAGATGTCTCCTGCTGTGACATCCCTGGCAAGGTGAGCACCACCTTCAAGCTTTCATTCAGCAAATAAGTTTCACATTCTGTTTAAATAGGAAGTAAAGGCCTACTAGTCCTTATCCTTAATGACATACTCAATACTTCTACCTTTTAATGCTTTTGTTTTGTTTTTTTACACAGATTAATGGGTAAATTCTTCCTCCCTGACTGGATTTGTTTAGTGTCTACCCCATGTGTAGCTCAGTGCATTGTGATTCTCACTGAAACTAACCTACTTATCACTTTTGTATTCCCAACAAACCAGTGTGCTGACATGGGAGCTGAGGCTGGAGCAGAAGGCTGTAACTGTATGCCTGGGGAACCTGGCTTTGCTGGTTTTGCTGGGCCCAAAGTAAATACTACTTATTGTTTTTTTGTTCTTTTTAAAATGCTTTTAATAATGTATATATAACTATTAAAGTGTATATAGCTAACTATGATGGTGCTTATTATATTGCATTTGGGGCACTTAAATGCAGCTGCATGCTCATTAGGAATACATTAATTGACACTGAACCCCAGGAAATAAGTGGCAACCATCTTGAGAAATGGCCACCAACTTTTGTGTGTCAAATGAAATACCATTGTGATGATATATTGAATGTGTTGTGCTTGTATCACCATTTGAATGATTCCTGTTAAATTATTAATTATATGCTCTGCCCCAATTTTGCCAGCACTTTCCAAGAAAACTCTTCAGCTAATTGTCAAAATTAAGTTTCTTTTAACATCTACTCTGTGGATGAGCAAAGGTAACCCACGATGGTAATACATGTAGCATTGACTTGCATAATGTGCATAATAAACATGAATTTACATGTATTAAATAATGAGTTATTATAAATATTCAGTGTTTCAAATGGTGTCTTGTGGGCAAAAATCATGTTAAGTAAAAGTTTATAGATTCATTGTATTGACAGAACGCAGATTTTAATTAAAAGTGACAAAGCAATAGAATTTGTTTTGCTTCACATCTGTCAAAAAACAACACACAAACATAAGTAAAGTAGTGCCTTGTGAGTGTGCAATGCTTTTTGATTGAATGATTTATATTTGTAAGGGGCTCAACAGAAAACTCTTCCCCACCAATTAATTCCCTTAGTTGTTTCAGTTACCCTGTAAACTGTGATGTTTATTTTTGCTTTTACAGGAAACAAAGTTTACATATCATATCCTTCTACAGGTTTTGTCAGTAGTGGAAAAGCACCAGCAGAGGAACACTCTTCACAACTCAATAGAATATATGATTTTACAATACAAAACTCTTTTCATTACATGGTCCGTAAGACAGTTCAATCTGAGCACAAAGCAGAACTGAGACATGTAAGATTTCTGTAACACCTGTTTTGCATTTACAGGGAAGCAAAGGAGAGCAGGGTGCTCACGGAGTTCCTGGTGTGCAAGGCAGAGAGGTGAGTAAACACTTTGATATTGCTTTTGATACAGAGCTACTGTATTTAACCAGAGGTTCATTAGACTGACTCTTTTTCCTTAGGTGTTTTTAAAGCATTTATAAGAGACTCAGGGCCATATCTACAAAGTAAAAGGTTCGCTGTAGTTTTTAAAAAATGTTACAAAATCAAAGAGTAACTTTGAGTGACTCTTAAGATATTATATTGAACATGTTTTTTTATTGTCAGAAGTCACTTTCTAATAGTTATAAATAAAAACTTCATATAATAGTTATATTTTGTAATTTGTGATTCACTGGAAGGTCTACATTTTTATGTTGCCTAAAACCTTAATGTGGTTATAGTGGTTTTATGGCATAAGATATATGTTGATTAATCCTGCAAGGGAACCATCTAACAAACTAATAGCCATTGGTTTAAGAAGCTTTCTGTGTAATGTAAAGCAGTTTTCGCACTACACCATCTAATCCTGGGTAGAGTGGACCTGGGTTGACTCTCTCCTGAGTTCAGCCCTGCTTGCATTGGCTGAACACTGTACACTATAAAGAGTCAAAAATCATCCAGAGAGATATGGATGTCAAAAGGAATTTAATAGGAAGAGGCAATCTCAAGAGCAGTATTAGAAAAGTTACAAAGTACAGGCACTTTTATGCAGACCAGACAGGAGAGAAAGATAACTGGTAATGTCTGACCCAATATGGGTGGAAGTTCGGTTTCTGCCTGACAACTGGTCAGGCACACCCATATATGGTTAAACCTGGGTAAAATTAAGGCATATATAATGTTTAATATAAGGGGGGCTTGTACGATGTATCAAGCCTTAATTGCTGGTGAAAACTGATTCTTATCAGGCTTTGTTCCTCTGGGTATCAGGGTTGACCTATAGCACAGTACTGTAGCACAGCAAGACAGTGACCTAATTCACAGACACACAGGGAAAAACATGCAGTTCTTTACACGGGTTACGATTCACGTTAAAGTTTTTCAACCTGAGCTGAGCACTTAGTCCCAGGTTGGAAATCTCAACCCTAGTCTTTAGCAGGGGCAAGTTGATCCAGCTTCAGAGCTTCACCCTGGGTCTTGCCGAGTTGAAGTGTCTGGTGTGAATGCAGCTTTAAGATTAGTCTTATTTAAAAGGTTCTTACTACAGAATGATTTCTGCTGGTAAAGTTTATTTAATGTTCTGTAATTATATATATATATATATATATAAAACAAGAAAACATTGTAGTACCTAAATTATATTTATAAAAAAAAATACTAAAGAGAGAAATAACAAAGGTTTCCTTGATTTTGGGGTCTTTGCAGAATGAGGTGCAACTTCTGAAGCTCTGTATTGTTCTTTCTGATTCATTTTGTTTTTCTCTCTAATTTCCTCCTGGAATAAATCAAGTTCCAAATAATGGACTTGAAAACACTGCAGTTACTGGGAAAAAGTCACTCAAGATAACAACTGTGGCAACTGATGGAAACTGACACGGGGAACCCCAGAACCCATATCAGTAATAAACGCAATGATTAGGCCATCCCTGTTAGGTGTGTTTCATCCTGTGTGAGAGCTTGTACAGTAAATCAAAACAGAAAGGAAAAACTATATACCTTCCCCTGTGCAAAACGAATATTTTGAAAAGAACATATACTATCATGCATATTTTTGGTTTGTACTTTTAGGGGTACAAGGGATTTAAAGGAGTGCCAGGAAGAGGAGGAGACACTGGTCCTGTGGTAAGCTTATAACCCAACAGAACACTGTACACTGAGTTCCCCTTTAACTCTAATTAATTGTATTAGCCATGCACAACATTAGGGATTATTAGGTTAGTATGTGGTATTTCAAATAGGTTTAATTCGTTGTTTGATTTGATTTATTTATATTTGATCATAGAATTACTACCTATCAAATTTGCAGACAAACAAGGGGGGAGCTGGGATATATGAACATGTTTTACAGAGATAAGATTTTGGCAGCTGTTTGACCACAGCTGAAGTCAACAGTTACCCTTCGATTGTGTGCAGTACTTCAGTCTCCTTGAAAAGCATCTCAGTAAACCAGCAGTAGGTTCTATTCCAGAAACTTAAGTGACATGCAGCAATCTTTATGTAAATCACTTCACCAAATACAGTGTTTGATACAGCATTGAATGCCATTATGTGTAATATTGTTACCACAGCTGCAGTAGTACACTCCAGGTACATTCATTATACCATGGCATATATTTAATAAGATGTTACTAGAAGTAGACCTAGAAATACACAAGCTAGATACCCTAAAAGAGGAACTCCACCGAAAATACATAATTTCTCAGGTTATAATTAGAAACATATTCTGTGGAGTGAGTTTTTCATGACCAGCTCATTCTATGTTCCAGAAATCAGTGATCCAAAAATGTGCCGTGATGTCACCGGGGTTCCAAATCTTTGCTGGAAGTCAATGGGGAAATCAGAAAAGTCATGAAAATCATTACAAAATTACATTTTATGCACATTCGATTACACCATCAACCTATTTTTCTGAACAATCCATCGGTTTGTAGTCATAAAGTATTTTTCATCACCCAGAACTGTCACTATTATTTTACATTATTATTTTATTCAGGGGACTGTTGTGTAGGCTACAGCAGAGTGCAATTTATGCACGCATGTTCTCCAAAGAGATCTTAATGCAACTCTATTTGTTGTAGTTACAGCAGGAAACACAGTAGTGCATTGACAATCTATTCTTTCTCCTTAGGGTGACTCTGGTCCAACTGGCTCTGATGGTCCTTCTGGGTTCTCAGGAGTCATGGTGAGTTGTCACAGGTTTGTCTTGTATTGTCAATCTTTAACAGTCAACGAACTTTGACTCTACAACTCTGTCATCTCACTTGCAGGGTCTCCCAGGGCCTCCTGGAGATATAGGGGAGATGGGAGGATCAGGATCAAAGGTAAGTACCAATTTTTCACTCTTTCAGGTATCTGAAATATCTCGTGTTGTGCTTTCTCCAGGGTAGGCATTTTCAATGGTGCAACTACTCTTTGACTGCTAGCTGATGTAGCTGTTGCAGTTTGGAGCTCCATACTTGGGATTCAAACAACGCACAACAGATGCTTCTTCTAGCGCTCCACATCACAGCAGCTCCACACAGTAGATTAATAATCCCACTATGCAGAATGACCAGGGGCCAGATTAAATCAAAACTTTGACCCACCTGCTAATACCAAATTACAAACCTGTACATCATAGCAGTTACATTTTTGATTAGAAGAAAGTGGCATCTTACTAAAAAATAAAGCTGCAACTGAGTACAGTTCTGTAGTTTTCTATTAGCTGGTGCGTCAAAGTTTTGATTTAATCATTTAAACTGAAATCATACCAGTTTAATGTTGAAATGTAATCATGGTTCTCACCTTGTTTCAGGGTGATATTGGACTCCCAGGTCCTATGGGTGAAGAAGGACCCAAAGGTGAAATTGTGAGTAGTATTGTCCGTGCAACATGCTATTAAAATTACATTTTTATAATATCCTTCAACTCGGAACACACCTAACTGTTAAGTGATAAGAAAAGATGCTTTACTTTAAACATAAAAAAATGGCTATTTAATTTTCTTTAGTCCTAAAATACATTTGTATTTTAGAAAATCATTGTCTTAGTACTACACAGTTTCAGTTATGTAAACCCAGGTATCACAGCATCACAGTGGAACTTCTGCATAAATAATACCATCTCTTTTTCCATTTAACAGAAGCTGTTTTTGTCATAGAAGTTTCATTATCATGGCAGGGACACTACCATGAATCTGATGAGTTTCCCTCATTTATGCTCATTTACATATGCAGTATTTTAAATCTGACAAATTTGTATACACATTTTAATAATTCTATACATGATGCAATAAGCAGTACAGGTCAGAGCATTCAAATGTAAAATTTCTGGAAATGTAGTAGGATGTGTGCATTTTCTCATCCCTCCTGTAGTATCAACAGAAGACACAGCAAGTTCAATGAATGGTGATTCCAAATTGGGGTAAAAAAATTTACGGGGGGGGAAATAATAAATTAAATCTAAATTAAACAAGCAAATAAATAGCAAAAAATTAACTAGATCAATTAACAGAGCGCACAAATGAAAAGCTGAAAGCCAAAGATTCAAGTTGATGTAATGTAATATTGAAATATATATACAACATAGTAAACAGGTGTCAGTCGGCTCCCACAAAACAATTCACTTTCAAAGGTGAGGTTTTTGACTATTTTGTAATGTAATGTACGAATGCTGTGCCCATTGCTTTTCTGTGAATACTCCAGAAAAATATTATGCATGACAAATGATGAAAAAAAAAGTTATTACATGCTATTATCATATAGATTTGAACATGTGCGTAGAGTTTCTGAGAGTCACGTTCTACAAAGTGAAGGTTTGTGTTACTTTGTTCTACAAGTATACATGTATCATTCCATTATAGGGCCAGTATGGTGTGCAAGGGAGCCATGGGACAGCTGGAAGGAAAGGTGAAAAGGTATATCTTCCTCCATCATTTTCTCCACTTGAAAGAAAAATAGCTGTGTTATTTACTGACAAATCCACCCTCTTCTCTTCATAAAAATATCCCAATTCTGAGGTCATTTTGTCTTTTTTTTTTTTTTTTTACAATGGCAGCAGAACATCAGAAAACTAGCTTGGACTTGTGGATAAATATTGATGCAGAAAGATTAATAGAACTTCTGCCCCTGATTTGTTGACTTAAACCTGCAGTGGAGTTATTAAGAAACTCTCTGAAGTTATAGGTTTTTATAAATATTTTTTTAAATAGGTTTTTTCTCTCCCCATAAAAAAATCACAATAATAAAATTACACATCTACATCAATGCATTACATATTCAATATTATTTTACACTATGTTCTATAGTAAAACTCATCCATTCATCTTATTGAGTACCTTCATCTGATCTTCCCATCCTAATACACCAGCATCTTGTAACATTCCTTAACAATATCTTTATTATTTACATCCAACGAAACACATCACCTAGCTGTGGGCTTCAGAACTGAATGAAGGAGCCTTTTAAAATGTAATAAAAGTTGTTGTCAACAGGGATCTAGGGGAAAACCTGGCAAACAAGGTGCAGATGGACCCATGGGCGAGAAGGTAGGACAGAGAATACGTTGTGTCATTTTCATAATGTTCCCCATATTTGTAATGTCTATTTGGTTGTGTTCTAATGCTCTCCATATTTCCAATGTCTACAGGGTCAAATAGGAGCACCTGGATTTTCAGGAGACACTGGGGAACAAGGATACATTGTAAGTGAGGTCCATTTATTGTTCTGCTTTTATTAAACTGATCTGACACTGCTGTATGTATATTATTTACTGTGATGTTAAGTAATATTTTTTGTAGTAAATATGTATATTGTACAACTATAGTCTCTGCAATAATACTATGTTGAGCTAATATTAAAACATTTTCCTGGGTCCCAACCATGGCAACCCTCAACGAGTTTAATTATTTGAAAAATTAGTTCAATCTTTTGAGAACTTTCCATTTGCGAAGTGGAAAGTGAAAAACTACACTTAGTACACCTAGTTACAATGCGACATATATGTTTAACCTAAATCCCCCCTGTAATTTATAAAATGTGCAACTTTAAAAATAATCCCCTGGAGTACAATTAGGAATTATATGAAACTTACTTTCTTTACTGAGCTACATCAAGTTTTGGTTTGATGAATAGCAATACAAAAAATATATAGCTATGAATTTAACAAAACTTTAAATAAATTATTTTAAAAATGAGTTAAATCTTGAGAAATTTACTCATTGCAGACAGCTAGATCAGAGTGTCATTCAGTGACTTCTAAATAAGTGGAAAGCAGTATACCATGGCTGCACTTAGTACACCTATTTTACAAATACTGTATGTCTATTAAGACTTATTGCAACTTACATCCATAATTCATTTTTGATATAGATTTCATGAAATGAGACGTATAATGAAAGATATTGAATACTTTAAAACTTTTTTGTGAAACCGTATTCCAGACATTGTGCATATTCAAACTACTTAATGAGGATGCTTTCTGTGTTACAGGGGTACCCAGGAATTCCAGGAGAGAGAGGAGGCCCAGGCGAGAAGGTACCCAGCAAATACTATTGTTTTAAATTGTGCATGAGAATGTGATTTCTCGTTTATAGAAAGCGTCACTTCTGGTTAAAGGCTTGCTTTTCTAAATGCCTTTGGAATCCTATAGTACAAATCCCCTGTGTCAGGGTACTGGTCTTTTGGCATAGAGTTAGTCACTCTGCTGGTGATGCTGTGCAGAGCAGGGTACTGAGAGACAATGGTTCAAATTTGAGCAGGGGCTCTGACCACACTACACTCTGATTAAACTTATTAATGTTAAAGAAAGCAAGATTGGCTCTTTAATATTTTTAGGTGTCTTTATTTAAAACACAAAAAACTGTAGTGGTCTGTTTGTGTAGAACAATGATAAGTGAAGTGAATTGAAATTTGTATTCTGAAGCAAATTATCAGAACTTTGTTCAATTATTTTCCCTCATCCAGGGAGATATCGGTATGGGAGGAATGCCTGGTAGTGATGGAGACCCAGGACCTGATGTAAGCTGAGGTTCCTCAGAATGAATTTGAATTTTAAATCATGCAAATACTTTACAATAAAACAGAGAAACTGTAATTTCCATTTCTACAGGGTCCTTTGGGTGTGCCTGGGGTAATAGGAGATCCAGGGCCTTTTGGACCTAAGGTAAGTCTGAAAAACAATTTGAATTAAGTTTTTGATGGCATTTGTGAAAGTAAATAACAACAACAAAAAATGTAGTAGAATCCCATCTCATTAGGTTCTGGTAGCATTGTGTGAAATTGTAGTTTGGTTGTATTTTGGTTTCTGACAAATATGATGAGAGATCAAATGTGACAGTGTTCTATCAACCTATCAATCAAGATAGTTATATCAACTATCTATCAGCTGCATTCCAGGGGTTTGTTTCATTCCAGGACTCCCTGACCCAAGCCCCATATGTGCTTACATATCAAACTAAGGAGTTGAGAAGTTTATCACATCAGATTGTATATAACCTGCACTGTAGTTCAGAGGTGTCCAAACATGCTTTGCCCCACCTGCCCATATGATTGAGCCGCCATGCCTGGGCAGCACACAAATAGATACAAACAGTTCCTGAGGTCCATATAAATCCTAGAATATCAAATCACAGTACTTTTTGGTAGACTATAGGCCTTGTTGTAAGCAATTTGACAGGGAAATACACAGAATGAAGGACATCTTTTCATTTTTACTGCAGTTATCATACAAAGACAAATTCAATCACACCATTTGCCACTGATAAATACATTTCACAATCACACCAAATTAAGTCACATAAAATAGAGAGAGAAGGTAATCAAATGAGAATAGATAAAATAAACAATAACTGACAAAGCCACAAGCTTTGTGTTTGTGAAATGAATACTGAATACTTATACTGTATGTAAACGGTATTGTTCCTTTCCAATAGGGTGAAAGAGGAGATCCTGGACCCAGAGGACCCCCTGGGAGACCAGGCACCCAGGTAAGATGTCTACTGAGGACAAGAAATACATAGGGCTGCATGTTCAGTGTTTTTTATGTTGGTCTGTGCTCATTTAACAAACCATTAAACAATTATATATGTTCATTTTCGATATACTGATGACTAACAACAGCAAACATATTTTTGTGATCTAGGTTAAACAACAAGTGTTAGTCCTTGTATAGCACATGTTGTAAACTGATAAAAGTTAATAAACAGGAGAAATTTATAAAATGTAAGTTAAAATGTACGTGATTTCACATACAGTGTTTAAGGGTCAGTAGACTTATGTGTACCTGAAGCCTTTTTTCTGTGATTCACTAAAGAGTGTTCAGAATATTGGCTGAAAAAAGTCTGGTAAAGGCTAGGTAACAAAGACATAAAAACTGAAACCACCAAGAAGGAAATGGTTTTATTTCTAACGGCTGATGACCTTTCATTAAATCCATTATAAACATTATAAAAACACAAGTGAAAGTATAAAATAATTTGTCTCTGATGTTAACCATGATGATTAGGAGAAAAAATTATAACCTAGAACATACTCATATCACAGGAAGGACATACAGATCCAGATCCAGAAGCAGAGCAGAGCATACAGACCAGATACAGAACCATAGTCAGGAATCAGCTTTTCAATCCATCAGTCTCTCTGTAAAAAACCCTGATTTTAGGTTTTGATAGTATGACATATTTTTTGGAAATACTTTTGTAGCAGTCCTCAGATCACCCTTTATTTGCACATTTGTCATTAACTAATTTATTTTTTCATGATTTCACAACACAAATTAATTGGAATTCTCCCTCTCTTGTCTCTGTAAAGTACAAAGCTAGTTTACGTAACTTAAATTGGTAATTAAGGAGTTACATTTCGAAAGCCATAAGCTCCCGTCACCAGTGAAGAGTGGTCACTCCCTGGACAGTGCAGGCGAGAAGACACCCAAAGCCACAAACAGGACTACACACTTGTATTGTAACTAGCAAGTAAACTAAATATAAAAGGAGCAAAGGAAAGAGAACATATATAATCTGCCTCCTCTGGCCTGCACTAGTTATCTGCCTAATGTGTCTGTGTTTGTTTTCATGTATAACATTTTTTAGACTCTTTTAATAAATGATCTTGTATGTGTTTTTAAATCATATCCAAGCCTAATGAGGAAATCACACTGTAAATGTATACATGTGAATTGTTAGATATACAAATGTATTATTATAAATATTATTTACTGTATAAATTAGGTGTTCAAAATATATTTTAAATATTAAAAATGCATACTGGAATTCTACAAATATGTTTTCCATGTTGGCTACCATTAGTGATGCATACTTGTGTAGTGACTTTGAAATTGTAGTATTATTCTGACCTTCCTAGTTATTGTTTCTATACTAAAAGTGAACTGCACAGCCAGTGTCACACTATTTTAAGAATATCTGAGCATCAGTCACCAATGGAAAGAGGAACATATTGTAAGTTCCCACAAACTGCACTCACAGATCTGAAAACCTAATCCAGGAGACTACATTACTGTGTGAAGACAACTGTCAACAATTTAAGTTACTATAAGTGATATTCGATTCACATATACATCATTAACTCAGTTCAGCCAATCTTTAAATCTTTAAAGTTTTCTATAGAATGAATCAATGTTCAACAAACTTTAATGCTTTATTGTTTGGCAGAAAATGACTGATGGTTGTGTCTGTTTTGTGTATTTCAGGGAGCCAGAGGAGCATCAGGGGACCCAGGGCTCCCTGGGAAGCCGGGACCTAAGGGATTGAGTGGACAGCCTGTAAGTAACATCCTCGGATTTCAGTTTCCAACTATTTATTTTCTGTAGATTCAAGCTTCTTATGATTTTAGTTTCCCTTCACAGGGAGCTCAAGGAGAGACAGGACCAGATGGTGATAAGGTGAGTTCACCTTCAGTTTTCTTTTTAGCCACTGTTTATTTTATTTTCCCTTTCCTTTTCTTAACCTCTTTAAAAATACCTGCAAAATACATAGGTCAATGGCCTACAGACCTTTCCTAAACATCTGGCTGTGCTTCAGTCAAGTTTTGACATCATTATTGACACAAATTAATCAGTTAATGAAGTAAGTTAATAAATGAATACATGTTTTCTCTTCTACTAGATTTTTAACACTTGACTGATTCTGTCATTGGGCTGTAGAAGGGATGTGTAGAGTGTTTCACCATTAAAACAGTTATGATCCAAGCCCCAAAACAAGGCCATTATTTCAGTGACTCTCATGACATTTATATATTTTTTTACTTATTCATAAAGCATTTTCAGTTAAGCTAAAGCAGACTTATGTGGCACTTCAAAGCTTCATTGTATTGTTTTCAAATTAGGGGATAAAACTGTACATGTGGCAAATATTTTCTTTTTTAGGGTGATCGAGGAAGACAAGGTATTAAGGGTGCCAAAGGAGAAAAGGTAAACAAAAGATAGATGAATCTTATTGTCCCAAGGTATCTTTTTACATTTCCTGAATTTCAAAGCTTCCAAGGTTTTCTCTACATTTACATTTATTTTTTCCTTCTGCCTACAGGGAAGCAAAGGAGATATTGGAGATAAAGGATGGGTATGTATGTTTAAAGCGATACATTTCCTCTTCAATCCCCTAAAATGTCAAATATCAATTTGTTCAGTTCATTGGGAACTCAAGACAAAAATGTAAATGTAAATCTTAAATGTCATGTTTATCTCCTCTTGCACTACAGTTCTATAACTTAAACTGCAGAGCAAAAGAACCAAATTAACAAATACCCGACAGTCAAGTACTTCTGTAATATACCAGACATCAATCTTCAGAGACAAACTTTTAAACAACAAGGTCACATTTTGACATTTGAAGAATGTCATAGATTCTATTTTATTTTATTTTATTCTATCTCAAATCATTGGTTGTGCATGACACTCACTGCATGATGAGAAGGTTGATTGTCTAAAATAAGTATGACAACTTTAAATAAATGTTGTATAACCTGGGCTTTATGGTGCTCTTAGTGGCAAAAGAATAGAAGACTTCCACAATATTTCTTAACCAATGGGTAATACAAGGTACAATCTACCATTTTTAGCCATTCTACCAGGATTTAAATCTACCATCTGCAGCCTACAATGGCTCCTGTTAGATTTCCAGGTTAAGGTTTTTACAGGGTAACCCGCTCAATAGTCCTTGACAGACATGTCTTCTATTAATGTTTTCACATTCCCAGATAAGAAAAAAACACAATTCTTTAGTAGTCTATTCTGTAAATGTTGCATATCTGTGACTATCATGCAAGTGTTATTATTCTCAGAGTAGAAGCAATAATATCCAATTTGTTCAGACTGGTGGGATCTTCCCTGCTCTCCAGCCCTTGTAAACAGCAGAGATTTGCCAAGTATTCCCAGTTAAGGACTAATCAAGTTAAGGCAATTTAATGACAGTCTAAATCAGGTGACCTATAAAACCTGTTGGAGTGGGGATATCCAGAATCCCAGCTGGAGACCCCTGGTCTACGTTTACATCTTCTACACAAATATTGCAAAACTGTTCTTCTTTTGCAAATATCCTTATCAATTGTTGGGCCTTGTCAAGGAGTGTTGCTTAGTTTCTTAAGCATTTTACTCTGTTTCCAGCAAGGTGTGAGGGGCTCTGCAGGCCCTGATGGTCCAATAGGACACAGAGGTCCCCCAGGAATTCCAGGCTCCAGGGGAGATACAGGTCCCATTGGAGATAGTGGGCATGTAGGATCAGCTGGGATAAAAGGACTCCCAGGCCCACCGGTAAGTGTACAATGTCAAACTGTATCAACAAGATGCCTTTATATAGATGTAAGCAGCTTGTAGAAACTAAGGGATGTATGCAATTGGTTTTGTTTTCCACATGTATAATGCTATTCTATTCAAATACAGGCATTTTTATTTAGAGAGAATGTGGAATTCAAATAGCAATTTTCCCATTGATGCTTAAGGTAGTAAACTAACATTCTCCTATTCGCAAAGCAATGAGAGAATTGTGTTGATGAATCACTTTAATTTGTGTTTTCCCTGTCCCTAATTATAACAAAATACCTCAGGTAAAGGGTATCAGATATTTTCTCCTGTGAATGGGTTTTTTTTCCAGCTCCCACTGGGAACAACTATTATTTGTGAGTGTCAGGACAATATGTCACAGTGTTCAAGGTATCATTTTTCACACAGACACATTTTTAATTTAATATATAATTTTATATTGTGGTCCAGAATCTCAATCTGAATACTAAATTACAGTATTTTAAGGAAATGTAGCCATAAGAACCATAAATATGTATTCTTAGAATTGATTTATGTATATCTTCCACTGCAACCAAGAAACATGGATGAAGGGGCTGACCTGTGTATCAGTTTTTTAGTATTTTTTACTTTTGTACTTTTGAGCTTGATTACATTTTTTTTATTCTGTATTTTCTACATTTCTATGCAGAACAATGATAACATTGACTCATTTAATTGTCTTCAAGGATATTACTACCTGCTATGTGATTAAGATTAGGTTTATCTGTTGTTTTTAAAATATTACAAAATACATACTTCTGGTACAGGGCCATACATGTGACATCACTATTGCCCTGAAAAATACACAGATGAACAGGAAAGACCTGACTACCCTGGTATCCCTTATATGATTTCAGAATGTTTGAGTCACCCCAATCAAACTTATTTTAAGAATAATCAAAACATCATCTGTCTAGTTATATATTTGCTTCATAATTATGGGCTTTCATGTCCATTCAGCTATTGATGCATATGCAATATTTTGTTTTAAACAGCCAAGTTGTATTAAATTGACATTAAACAGAAAACAAAGCTATGCAATTTAATTACATTTTAAATAACAAATAGATTATTTAGAAAAGCCTGGAATGCAATGATTTGTCTTTGCACCTAAAAAATAAGTATTACTGATGGATTTTGTTCAGTATAGTACATTCACCATCAAATAACATTGCTAAAAATAGTTAATTATAAGCCTGCTTTGTGTTGGACAGCTAGGTGGACCAACCTAAATTAACAGAACAGTAATACTAAGGTAGAGAAAATTAAATTAGATTAAAATGCCTAATAAACAATGTCCAAAATTATGCTTTACAGGGTCCAGGCTTGAGTGATGCACAGATCTATGAACTTTGCAGAGCTGTGGTAACCGGACAGATCTCACAGTATGCAGCTTCAATCCGCTCCAAGTGTGCTGCAGGTTGTCCCATCAACAGTAGGACCCTGATTGGACCTCCTGGAATCAGAGGTCTGCCAGGGCCTCCTGGGAAACCAGTAAGTGTGGCAGAATATGCTGTTGTCACAAGTAAACCCACGATTCTGTAATGTATTAGTGAAATATTGTTTTAAAGAAAGAGACCTAGGCATGGGCCAAATCAAACCTTTCACTTACCGAAATAATAATCCCAGTGCTTGATTGCTCAGGTCTGATTGTTTGACAGACAAAGATTCCTCTTTCTGCCGAATGTAAAACCAATATACACTGTAATTTTATATTGCAATTCATTGGATTTTCTATGTCATAAATGAGTCTGCACAGCACAGCTGGGTACAATGCTTTCCTGACTATCTTTCAGTCCTTCCATTTGCAGATTTTTAACAAACAAGAAAAAGACAGGAAGGGAGGTGGAGCATCTGGTTGTGAAAGAGATATGCATTTTGGATTGTCCCATTGGTGTGATCTTCTCTTATTAACACAACCATGTGTCTTTTCTTGTCAAGGCAGTGCTCTGGATATAATTGTCAGAAGTGGTGGATGATAAAGACCTTTGTTGTCCTCTGTATTGGGATATTTAACAGGAATCTGTTGGTTTTCACTAAGAAGTCTCTGAGTTTTCTAAATAATAGCTACTTACTACTCTTTAAGCAGTCATTTTCAACCTATACTTCTCATCACATGACCAAAGTACTCCTCATTAATTAATTTCAGGGGAAATCAGGATTAGCTGGGTTTAAAGGAGCCCAAGGGCCAAGGGGAGAAGTCGGCTTGCAAGGACAAAATGGTGCGAATGGACAACAAGGTATGATCACTTCTTTCTTCTTCACTTCCAGAAGATCTCTGGGGTTCTTGTGAGTCTAGGCAGGTTCCTATCTTTGTTGTAAATCCAAAGAGCTATATTTACGTAGGTACAGCAGACCTCAACCTTCTTTCCCAGTTCATCGTAGCATGTCTATGCAGTAGTGCCACTAAGGCACTATGTTATGCTGGGCAGCCAGATGATGATTGACCTGGAGTCACTGAAACTATGGTACATTTAATTTGCCTTCCTTTTAAATCCCACTTGGCTATCTGCTTTTCCTATTCCTTTTTGAAAACTAGGTAGGAAAGGTATCAAAGGAAAACGGGGTGAAGCAGGCATAGGACTGCCAGGACATGATGGACTTCAAGGGACTAGAGGTAGGACTTATAACACATTTACCACAATGTACAGCCACTTTGTTGCAAAGTGACACTTGTTTATACAATATGGATGTCTCCCGAAAGTTACGGTAGAGCTGACGTGTGCATAAGAACTGAATATTTTGCCTTTACAGCTGTATCCTGACCAAACAAGAAGTTTTTATTTTTTTACATTTTTATTCATAAGAACATAAAGTTTACAATTGAGAGGAGGCCATTCGACCCATCGTGCTCATTTGGTGTCCATTAATAACTAAGTGAACCAAGGATACTATCCAGTCTATATTTATATGTTCCCAAATTTTTCTCGTCAACCACATTGCTGGGGAGTTTGTTCCAGATTGTGACAACTCTCTGTGTAAAGAAGTGTCTCCTGTTTTCCATCTTGAAGCCTTGAAGCCCAATTTCCATTTGTGTCCCTGGGTGCGTGTGTCCCTGCTGATCTGGAAAAGCTCCTCTGGTTTGATGTGGTCGATGCCTTTCATGATTTTGAAGACTTGAATCAAGTCCCCACGTAGTCTCCTCTGTTCCAGGGTGAAAAGGTTCAGTTCCCTCAGTCTCTCAGTAGGACATTCCCTTCAGACCTGGAATAAGTCTGGTTGCTCTCCTCTGAACTGCCTCTAGAGCAGCGATATCTGTGTGGAATGTGGAGCCCAGAACTGTACACAGTATCCAGATGCGCTCTAACTAGTTCATTGTACAGTCTGAACATTACTGCCCTTGTTTTAAATTCTACACTTTTGACAATATATCCTAACACTCTTTGCCTTTTTTTATTGCTTCCCCACATTGTTTGGCTGGAGAAAGTGAGGAGTCCACGTAGACTCCTAGGTCTTTCTCATGTGTTACTTCATCTGGTTCTATTCCTCCCATAGTGTCATTATAGTGGACTTTTTTGTTACCTGCATGTAATACCTTGCACTTGTCCACATTGAATTTCATCTGCCAGGTGTCGGCCCACAACTGAATATTATCTAAGTCCCTTTGAATAGCCTGTGCTGCTGAGATTATATCTGCTGAGCCACCTATTTTAGTATCATCTGCTAATTTGACAAGTTTGCTAACTATCACAGAGTAAGCAAAGGCCCTAGTACTGATCCCTGTGGATCTCCACTAACAACCTCACTCCAGTTAGAAGCAACTCCTCTAATCGACACCCTCTGTTTCCTCTACATCAACTAGTTCATAATCCATCTACTTACATTAACCTGAATGCCTACAGCTTCCAATTTGAGGATCAGTCTTTGGTGTGGAACCTTATCAAAAGCTTTCTGAAAATCTAAGTATATCATATGTTTTCACATGATCTACAGCTACAGTTGCATGTTCATAAAACTCTAATAAATTAGTAAGACATGATCTGCCTTGTCTAAACCCATGTTGACTATCTCCAAGAATATGGTTTTCATTAAGATGCTCCTCTATTTTCTGTCTAATATTTTTTTCCAACATTTTACAAGTAATACAGGAGAGACTAATGGGTCTGTAATTTCCTGGCTCAGTTTTGTCCCCTTTCTTGTGGATTGGTATGACATTTGCTGTCTTCCAGTCAGTGGGCACATCCCCTGTTCTACGTGTCATTTGGAATATTTGAGTTAGCGGCCTATAAATTTCCCTCATTTCTTTAAGTACTGTTGGAAATCTACCATCTGGCCCAGGTGATTTGTTTGTTTTTAATTCTGCTAGTCCCTTTAGTACCTCCTCCTCATTTATCCTGATCTCTCTTAGGATTTGACTGGACTGGTTGTTATCCTGTGGCATGTTATCAATTTTTTATTTTGTAAAAACCTCTGTGAAATACTCATTTAGAACATTTGCCACATCTTGTTCATTTTCCAAGATACTTCCATTATTTATTATTATTTGCCCTTCATCTGTTTCACTTCCTCCTTTATCTTGGTCATTTGAAAAGATCAAATCAATGCATGCATTCTCTGCTTTCTAACTCAATTTGTCAGGGAACCAACCAATCATTTACCATCTCAACCATCTCTATTTCTGCTTCTTTAGTCCCAACTGGGCTTTCCCAGTCTATGTTTGGGAAATTGAAATCCCCCATTATAACAGCCCCATCCTTGCTACATGCAGTCCTGATTACACTGTACAATGGCAACATCTTTTTGAATATCTGAATAACACACTCCTACTACTAATCCTCCCACAAAGACCCTGTTTCGTTACTGGGATCTAATATGAGTTCTTCTGCCTCCATGTCATTTTTGACATGTAATGCTACCCCACCACCTCTGTCCTAAACTGTGTGTATCCTTTCAACTTGTATTCATCCCCATCAATTTCTGTAAGCCATGTTTCCCTCACTCCTATAACATCATAGTCACATGCCAGCACTGTGGCTTCTAGGTCTAACATCTTGTTCCTTATACTCCTGGCATTGAGGTACAAATACTTCAGGACTTTCCTACTAGCAGTTTCCCTTTGTTTTCATTCCTTAGTGGAACATCTTCCATTGTCAGAGCTCCCTGCCCCCCTGGTTCCTAGTTTAAAAGATTCTCAATTACTCTGCACATACGCTCTCCCAGTGCATTAGCCCCCCTTCTGTTTAGATGTAGACCATCCAGTTTGTACAGGTCCCATCTATCCCAGAGGAAAGACCAATGCTCTATAAACCTAAACCCCTCTTCCCTACACCAAGATTTCAACCACGTGTTGAACTTTCTAATCTCTGCCTGTATCCCTGGCCTGGCACGTGGTACCAGAAGTATTTAGGAGAAAACTACAGTGGAGGTTCTGCTCTTTAGCTTCTTTCCTAACTCTTTAAATTCGTCTTGCAGAACCTCTGCCCTCCCTTTTCCTATGTCATTGGTTCCATGATCAGTGGATTCACCCTGGCTTTGGCCAGTAGCCCGTCTACTACTTTAGGGAGATCTGCAACCTGAGCACCAGGCAGGCTAGATACCATGTGGGTCTCACTAGAACACACTGTGTGATCTACACCTCAATTAATCGAGTCTCCTACTATAACTACTCCCTGTTCTGGGGGGAAGGAGTGGGCACCATGGTGCTCTGGTGCTCAACTCCCATCACCCTCTGAGCTGTCACTGTCCAACTCGGCGTCCAGCAGTTGGAACCTGTTGGGCATTTTTAGCTCTTGGGATGTCTCATGGGTTGTGGGCGCCCTTTTCTACAGTTATGACCTACTGTAACCCAGCAGTTCTGTAAACTTTCCTGCTCTAAGGTCTCAGTTCTCCTAGGTTTTGGCATGCACACCATCTCTCTAATGGGCTGATTGACTAATTATTCCATATCACTAATACAGCACAGATCAACAAGCTGAGCCTCAAGATCATGGACCTTCATCTCTAGGATTTCAACATGCTCACAATGTTCACAAATGAAATCCTCTTGGATGAGTTCATCCAGGAAGGCAATCATTCTGCAAACATGACAATGTAGTGGCCACATGCTTATACATTTTGCAAGTCTTTGTTATTTTTTATATTTGTTTGTATTTTTTGTCCCCTGGTCAACTGCTTGACTTATTTTGTCAACAAGAAACAGCGCAGCTTTAAGTACCCTTTTGTCTACCTGCCCCTAATTCACACCTAACTGGCACCAACTGGATCCACTTCACTGACATCCTGCTAGTCCTAGACTAAATCACCTTTCCTTCAACCTATTTACTTTCACCAACTCAGCAGCTGTACCGAATTGACTTAACTTAAGGCAAACTACGGACAAGATTAACTTCAATTAAGGCATACTAAGACTACCTGAAACTAGGAACACCAGAAGATGGCTGCCTTTCATCTGTACTGTCCTGTGTCTGTCTATGGCAACTTGTAAAATTTGTAAATCTTGTAAATCCTTCTGTTTCAATTATTCAATTATTAATTTGATTTTCATTCAATAATAGTTTAATAATATGTACTAGCAATGTGAGCTGCCATGCAAATGCCTAAACATTAGTGTCCTTGTGGCAATGCTTTCCAGTCATAACAGCAAAATAAAATGTAATACAAATGTATTATACTAACTTATCTATCTTGCTAATTTATACAATCTAATTAACCAATCAATTAACTTTTCCAATATTTTGAAACCACACTCAACATATAGACTACTGGTCTACGTTAAATCAAATGGGAAACATACCTGTACGTTCAAGTTCAAGTGATTTAAAAATAAATATCCTATATAGGTAATATCTGGCTATGCATGTAGTTTACTAAATTATATATCAATGTGTTTTTGTGGTCTTCTTTCCTTTTTTTCTGTCATTGCTAGCATCGCATAAGGGTGTTTGGCTTAGATTTAGGCAGGGACGGTAGGGACTACCAATGCCAAGGGAACGTTGAATTGTCCCTACCAATAATTGTGATACATCTGAAACGTTGAGTAATTTTATCCACTCCAGAAAGAGTTAACTCTATCCAGACTTGCTCCTACTACCTGAAAACCAAAACGCTAATTTGATTGTCTTCGGCTTTAGGTTCTGAAGCTGGGGCGCAGTGAATGCTTCAGTAACGTTATTAATGAGAGGAAAAATGTCCTGGCGCTTTAAATCGAATGGCACCCTGGGATTTGTAGGTGTTTGGAGTTTTGGCAAAGATCTTTACCTTTGGCAATTAGCAGACAAGAGAACTTCAGAACCCATAATGCATGACTTATAGCGCGGCTGAAGTCAGGGACCATGTAGAGTGTTTTTATTCACTGAGGCTTGAAAGTGTATGAGGAATCGAGAGTAAAAGGTAATTCTATGGGCTTAAAATAAAATTTAAAAACCCAGTCAATCTGTCATTATTGGAGTCGTTATTCCTGTTGTTTTAATTGGACTTCTCCAACAATATAAAGAACTTCAAAGTTGAAGTAGTGATTTTATTTTCTTGGATGACAAGTAGAATATTCAGAGCATGACTGGCTTAGAAATGCTTAAATCCCCCTGTGAAATGTCATAAGAAACAAGCATTTAAAGGGTGTTTTAAAAAAATAATTTTCCTGGGGGGAAGATTGCCCCTGGACCAACCTAGCAACTGTGACTCCACCCCCCAAAATGTTGTGTCCCCACCAATGTTCAAACCAAGCCTACGCCTTTGGGTTAACATACCAGTTGTAGATTTGTGGTAGTTTAATTGCACTGCACATATTTTACACTTAACAGTAATTTACTTTGTCAAAGTATTTCCATGCAGAACTTTTCTGTGAGGAAGCCATCATTAGCCAAGGTACGTTTTAGATTAGCTAGTCACAGACAAGAAATAACAAATTCCACCCTCCAGTCAATCTTCTGCCGTTACATAGAGGCAATCAACAATACTCAATAAAATCAATATATCCTTTTTTTTTTTACATGTCGAATGTTGGATTCACTTGTCGATAGTTGCCATCATTGATGAATAGTTGAATGTTTTACTATTTGTTCTCATCCCTATCAGTAACTGGCTTTAGTCAGGATCACTGTAGATGAGGGGCTAGGCAGTGGCGGATCTGAGGGGGAGCCAGTGCCCCCGTGACAGCAAGCTTGCCCCCCCCCCCCCGTGGGCCACCTAACTAGCACCATGGAAAAAACATTCAACATCTACCCCAGATAACATCGCGGACAAAACACTGTCAGCACCCCCCCTCCGATTATATCACTGACAAAACACTGTCAGCACCCCCACCCCCGGAGAAATTGATGGCCCCCCTAATATTACAATGCCATGCCCCCTCCAGTTGAAAGGGTCTAGAATCGTTACTGGTGCTAGGAAGACCAGATTTACACTTCCTCCGGTCCCCAATCCAAGACAGTCTTTGTCTCTTTACATTTATATATGATAAGCAGCTTTTTAAAAGGAGAGCCTGAAAACCCCAACTGCAATATACTGTTCCTCCTGATGTTATGGGACCAGGCTGCCTAGTTACATAGAGTTGCGTAACCTTGCTTGGAAATTATATTAAATTATATATATATATGTTTATTCGCAGGGTATCCTGGCTAAGTGTTCAATGTTTATTTACAGGGCATCCTGGCTAAGTGATCAATGTTTATTTGCAGGTTATCCTGGCTATGCAGGAGTTGCCAAGGATGGTAGCCCTGGTCTGGAGGGCCCACGTGGAAACACTGGTCCTGTAGGCCAAGCTGGGATTGCTGGGTCTCCTGGAGTGCCTGGGCTGTGTGAGGCACGTGACTGCAGTATCCATGCTCCCGTGATGCGAAAAGAACAGGGGCTTGTGAAGGTTCCATCGATGTAAGCAAGAAGCATACAAACAAAGAAACAATAAAACAAGAGACAAGGTGAAAGAACAATTTACCTCACCGTTGAGGTGCTTAAAACCTGCTTTTTTACGCTGGTGGTTAAAGAAGTTAAACGTTTTAAGTGCTCAACGTGTATTTTCCTGAACCATGAAAACTAACATTATTTCTGTCCAATGCCAAAGTTAAGAAGGATGCCTCCTTTATTTCTTTACCTTCCAACCTCTAACTGTGGTTGATTAATTTTGTCTGTTTTTTAACATTTTCAGTTGGTTTTTTTTCTCTTATTTCAGCTGTCACAGGCAGTTTTTTTGTGTTTTTTTTTAATATGAATAGTGCTGTGGATATGAAGAAAATAAAGAGAAATGTAAATAATTTTGTATAATATCTTAAGTATACTTGTGCCATGTGATATCTTTATATGCAAGAATTGTCTTGATTGTCCTGAGACAACCTCTCATGCTCCCATTCAGTTTCAGTGGGTATATGTTGATAATCTTTCAAAATAAAGGTAATAAACTAAACTGTTCAGATATGTTTAAAAAGGAGATTAAGCTGGACTGAAGCCTTCAGTGAATTGTGAAGAGGAAACAAGAAGATAAGAATATCATAAGATCTAAAGTGTATTTGTTGACAAGATTATTAGTCAGGATATAGAGCCATTAAGATTTCAGTTTTTTTGTTATTGCTCATTTGGTAATACTTAGGGCCGGATTAAATCAAAACTTTGACGCACCCGCTAATAATAAACTACAAACCTGTTCATCATAGCTGTTAAATTTATGATTAGAAGAAAGTGGCATCTTACTTAAAATGCAGCCGCAACTGAGTACAGTTCTGTAGTTTTCAATTAGCGGGTGGGTCAAAGTTTTGATTTAATCCGGCCCTTAGACTTTTTATATTTATTTCAGCTTTTTAAAGTTTATTTTCATTCCCAATTCACACATTTATGTGATATAAAATATTATTATTAATAATATTTAAAACAGCTTGAAAAGCATTAATGTTAACCTGTCAACAAAACAGTACTTTGCTAACTGCTGCTATAGCAGGTTGTAGGTTACTTCCTATGCAAGTATTATTGGTAATGTATTTTATTTAATTGTATTGTATTTTAGAAACTAATTTGTCACTTTAAACATTTGAACATTTAATGGAGAAAAAAAATGAACTCCCAATATTCCTTCATGTACTTTCTATAATTTGAAATCAAAACAGTGCAATCTGAAGCAGATTTTTTTTTAACTTATAATTTTGTCTTTCTTCATTGAAACATTTATACACTATCATTTTATGATATGAATATTGTGTGAAAGAATGCATTACAAATATATTAATTTGCTAAATATCTATTTTCTTATTGTTTTATTAAACATATGCAGTATATATACTTAAAGCAGTTATTATACTACTAATATACTACTATTATTTCAAGAATATCTTGGACAAAGTTAACTTTTTACAATTATAGCAAACCATAATCAGGCAGTACTTGTTAAATTCTGCTTTAAAGTTATACCTATGTATTGTGGCCTAAGCAATACAGTATTAATTCCGTTATATTTCTTAAAATGTAAAGCTAAATGATATTGGCATCATGTCACCACATCAGTATCCAACCAAAACTGAATAAAATGTTTTTGTTTTTTTATACACTGCACCCTCAAACTAACCACATTTCTATGAGGATACTTCCTGTAACAGTGATACTAGAATATGGTTTTAGAATACCTTTAAGGTATACACACCAAGTCGAAGCTAAACTACCTCTGTTAAGCACATGTCTTTCAGTTACGTAATTAAAGTAGACCTCTGTATCTCTTATAGTCTGGATTTGTGCATTCATGTAGGATCTGTCTAGAGCCTTCAACAACAAGTAGAAAACACAGTCTGGTATTAGTTATCATGTGAGTGGCGTAGGTTTAGATAGAGGAAGTCAGACCAGAGTGGTATTTCCTAGGTTTTTCCATGCGTCATTTTAATGAAAGTAAAAACAATAACAAAGGGCCTACGTTAGAGCCTGATACAAGAAGTTAAAATTTAAAAATCCCAAGCTGAATATAGAAACAGGTAGTGAAACCAGTCTGTCCCCATTACATCACTGCTCACAAGACATACCATACAATTAAAATACTGTTAGAGTGGCTGTTGTGTACACTTTGAGAACAACAACTTGTTTCTGTCATTTAAGTAACATTTAAATACAAATTTAAGTATCTATAATGTGGTGTTAGTATTCATTATTTCAGTAATTAAGATTGTCTTTGGTTATTTTAGTTTTGAAATTGTCTTCTTGAATATGTTAATATGAAACTGGGTCATCATATGATTGGTTTCTTCAAACCAAACAGGCCTGATCAGAAAAGAAAAGGTTTGTGGCAGGATTTCTGATAGTAGTAATCTTTAGCATCATGTGATATGCTGTAAAATAAAAAACAGATTGCAGTATTCAAGCTTTATCTTATTTTAATATTGAATCCTTGTATGTGTATGTGTATGTGTATGTGGATGTGTATTTATCTATTCAAAAGGATGTCATTTTAGCATTTCATTTGACTTTATTAGTCTACATTATTTATTACTAGACACATTAAACTAATGCTCCTATACCACATATGTATTATTATTGATTAATATAATATTAATCAATGTATGGGACTATTTTAGGGTAATGTTTTTTTTCATTTTGCAAAGAATTATCTATGTTACTCTTAACCTTTGTTCTGTTTCCTTTTTCTATTGAATACCCACTATTAAGGTGCAAGTTCATGCTTAAATTAGTAATGTGCAGATCTTAAATCTTTCCATGAAACTCTCTCCACAAAGAAACATGTTGCTTATACCACATATATAAGTACAGATATGTATTCTTAAGTTTCTGAAGGCCTGTATATTACATTTAGTGCTGTTGCTCCCGTTGTTGTTCAAAATCATGTTTGCTACTATAGAATAATCTCAAAAAGCAAATTAATTTGGGATACTGCAGTATTTATTTATTCATTCCTTCACATAATACAGCACAAGATAAATAACAATTTTCACATGGTAGTGGTGATGAAAAAATAGCTGTGGGTTTCACATTAAATTTGTGCATAAAGGAAATGTCCCTGTATTTTTCTTGGGTTGTTAATTTAACCCATATAAAACATTCTCATGAGTTGTCCTCCTAAGTGTGAAAGTATAATACCACTTCCCTTGGACATAATCTCAGAAGCTTTCCAACTGATATTTGAAACACTTTGTATAGTGATCCTATGTAGTATTCTGTCACATTGTTATGGTAAGTGAAAATATTTATACACATATATATAAAATGTTCTGGGTTTAGTGTACCAAAAATGGTAATCTACAATGATAGATGACCTGTGAAAATTGTGTGCCAGAACTGATGAATTAGTGGGCAATACTATAAAGCATAAATCAAATTGTCTGCTACAGAATCTGTACAATGTAAACTTATATTTGATGCGGATAGCTCTATGATAAATAACATCCTGTATTATTTACCCTGTGCAGTACTCTGTTTTGAAATAGCTGTATGTCTTACAGCAGGAGATAAAAAGGGTATGAGGTAGTACTGATTTCCAAGGGATTCTGTCTACACTGATAAGATCTCTAAACCATTGGTCTTTTGGGATACTATTTTCATCTAAGGAACAAAATAATGTAGTCTTTGTTATTATATTCTTTGCTGTTCTGGCTTTCGCTGTACAGGGGGTCCTCGCAATTCGTCAAATCGTTGTTCGTTATTTCGCAGAGACATCGCTAATGAATATAGGATGTTTTTTAGTTTTTCGTCATCTGTCCTTGCAGAGTCATCAGCAGCTTTTGACATTCGTGCT
The DNA here is from genome assembly GCF_036373705.1 of Amia ocellicauda. NCBI lineage: Eukaryota > Metazoa > Chordata > Actinopteri > Amiiformes > Amiidae > Amia > Amia ocellicauda. Next base: position 40,098,991 of record NC_089859.1, on the reverse strand, counting down.
ACAAAGTCACTCCGTGGTCTAAGCATCTGCCCAGGATGGTGGCCAGCGGATACTGATGTGTTTACAGTATGAAAATAACCAAAGATAAAACGGAGCAATCGAGAGCAAGCTACTCCTCACTACTATTCTCTTACCATTCTTATTACTTTCTCCAACTATGGTGACTGTGAAAGTGCAAAATAAGTATTTTAGCACTAAATCATAATATTGTAACTGTTGCTAGACTCACACTCTCATCATCCCATAAAAGCATGTGTTCTCAGCCTGTGAACAGTGATACTGTGGGATTAGTGATTTTGTTTTGATTTTTTACACTCAAATTCATGCTCAATTGTATGAATAATAATTTCTCTCAAATTTTACTAACAGTACAAATTACTTCATTTTTAATGTCTTGATTTAACATAATGTGATTTAATGCTTTGGAGATGGGCTAAGTAAAATGCTGGTGTTAAGAAACGGTACAGTACTATGTTTGGTTCATTCACAGAGGTTATACAGTACTAGTTACACATTTATTTTGTATATAAAAGTATATTTATAATGAATTATAAGAGTGGTTTGTAGAGTTTGAAAGACATTTAGATGAGTACATTTTTATTTTATTTTGGTGTGTTGGAACGCATCTAGAGCTATTCCCATTATTTGTTATGGATATTAATTCCCCTTAATTTATCATTTCGCAATTTGTCTTGATCTTCAAGAATGCATCCCCTACAATTTTCAAGGACCCCCTGTATCAGCCAGATAGAAGTAGTAAAGCTACTGATTAATATTGGTAATAATCAGTGCCTCCCTGAACTGAAAAACTGAGGAGGCCCTCCCTGGCACAGAAACCTCAGCTTTCCATTTTATCTGTGTCTGCTTTATGTGGATGATGCCCCCCTGACTTCCAAGATTTAAAAACAGAAAAGCCGGGTTGTTTACACAGCAGGAGGTCAACTTTCCACCAAGATGTCAAAATGGCTGGGATTCAGAGGTTGTCTTAGCAGCTGTGCTATTTGCTTGTGAGGCAGATCTTCGGCTACGGTTTCCACAATTTATTTTGTCTATACTCTTCTCTGCAGTATTTTTAATTTATGTATCCAGACTAAAAGCAGCAGACCAGTGATCAGGACTAGAAACAGACAAAAGCTCACAATGACTCCTGGAAGAAAGAAAAAGATCAGTTAATGTGGTAGTCACAATAACTGACAAATTGATTTTGAGAACTGTGTGATTAGTAATATTGTAGAACATGGTAGAAGTTCTACAGCAGAAAGGATTGGACCTACGATATACTCAATCAAGAGTTATCATACCACTATAGTTATACTTTATTATGGCTATGGTGACAAGATAACATGTCCAGGTAAGTGAAAATTATGTTAAATTACAAAGTAAGAAAAGGCTCATTCAGACTGAAAATGTATAGCCTATAATGTGATTTTCAGTTCTGTTCTAGACAGGCCAGCATGGAGATTGTTCATTAATATAAAAATAAGAAGTTTACTGTACCTATATGCTTTCGCTCTCCCAAACTTCTAAGCTTTTTACCTGTAATATATAAATAATTATGTTACAAACACAAATTCAATCATTTTAATTGTTAAATAAGATACTGTCCAAAGCTGTGGTGGACAGTTCACAGCTCTATGTGGACAGAGTAGCTTTCCACTTTTTAGAAATTGTGCAAAATGTATGGCCAGAACGTAAGGTAAGAACCAGATCCTCTAGTTAGGTGTTTCCAGTCAATCCAGTTATGATTCAAAATGGCACAAGTTCTTTAAAAACTCTTCACTGTATTTAATTTTATTTAAATCACATAATCTGCAACATTAATTGTACATGTGCTTTATTCATTGGGCCAGTTTACATTATTTATTTATTTTTTACACGAAATGGGAATGTGCAAGCACACTGTTGGGAAATGCTTATGAAAGTGTCCCTCAAAATCTCCTCATCATATGGATGTTGCATACTTGTCTAGACTTTCCTGAACCTATGCATAATGCTAATTAAGCCATGACTTTATATGCATTTTAAAAATGTCAAATGGAATACAATAATTTTTGTTTGAATCTCCTGCTGCAAAAATAATATAAACTGAATTTTTAGATGGATGGGACAGCAACCCCAGCAAACTGAGGCATAATTCTGAATTATTTGCACAAGGGGAGGAAGGCACAGTAACATCAGTAAATCAAAATGTTTAACTCAAACCACACAATACACAACATTAAAGCTGATTAATCCAGTGTTCTATTTAGCAAAGAAATTTAATTTGGGGACATTTTCGCCATACAGCACAAGAATCCATAGAATCCACATTTATTTCACAAGAAAGGACATGATATAACAAATACACTGTACAATATACAAACTAAGCCACCATTGTTTACCAATTACTCAGCTGTATTATATTAAAGCATGTTAATGCTGTTTAAAAAAAAAAAAAAAAGACTAAATGAAAGCATGTGAAAAAAATAACAGCCAACCAGAGGAGATTCACTTGCAAATCTGCAATGTCTTTTAAAACAATGACAATGTGAAAAATAAATGAGCAAAACCGATCATTCAAACAACCCAGTAAATTATTTAATCTCTATAAAGATTATAGACCTTCAAAGTGCCCATTAAAACCTGATAAAGGGGGCAATGGGAGAACCAAATTAGGGTACCACTGCCCCAAAAAACTAAATTTCCTTAGATAATCTAGGTTGGAAGAACATTATACCCAAATAATTGGTCCAAATAATAATGAAATCCTAAATCTAAAATAATATGAGAGCTTTAATACTAATAATGATGAGAAGAAGAAGAAGAAGAAGAAGAAGAAGAAGAAGAAGAAGAAGACTTACCATGGTAATATACTCTGATTTCTGTGGCCTATAAAAAAGTTAAACATCATAAATATGTTACCTTTTTAATAGACCTATTTTTAAAATCCAGTGACAAACTAAAGATATTGCAAAGTGAAAAATGTCTGCCTTGTCTGTTATATGAAATTGTGTGCCAAAATGCTTTGGAAATAGAAATGCTGCAATAAAGAATACCTGTGCAAAAGGTTTCGTAGGTTTAAATTAAAGTAGCCATGAAAACTGTCTTGATTTTATATTTATTTTATTATAAGTGTGAAGCAATATTATTTTTAATTTAAAGACAACCTTTATCACACCATAGTTTCAGTCAAAACAACTTGTGAAATTAATTTCCATTTAAGGTTATGTTTTGTCTTTTTCAGCATTGCACTCTTTTAATAATCTTTTCATACATCTTTGATCATAACGGTGCCTGTATTGAAATGACCAAACACGACTTGAACATATCTAAACCAGTTCTTTCAACAACAACAAACCTTTTGGGCTTTGAATATGATGCGCTGAGCTATATTTTTAGCCAATGATAGTGATGGGTACCAATGGTTGTTTGCAGCCACCAGTTAGCAATATAAAAACACAGGGAGAAATCAATGCGTGTGTGTGAAGTAAATGGCCAGACAGTGCATGTTTGGAGGAGGATATCTGTACATTTCTTTGATCTCTCTCATAGTGGCATAAGGGTTGTAGTGGTAAGCCAAATTGGTTAATAAACAGCTTCAATCTAGAAGAAGGTATGAAAAGAAACAAAATACTAATAGTTCTAAATAATACAAACAAAACCATTGTGAGTATGAACTAAACTCCATCTGATATGCAAGTTTTTATGATCATGGTATTGCAGGTGAAACTTCTAAAATGTAACTGCTGTTATCCAGGATCCCTAGAATGGTCAATATTAATATTGGCACAGCCAAGTCATCTCTTCATTTAAATTATGTAAACATATAATGTGTCAGTTAGTTGGGCTTATTATTAGTATTTTATAGTAGTAATGACATCTATAAAACCAGGCAACTAAAGACAGAAACCAGTGTTACTAGGAAGCAAAACTTACTATATTTGCTGTAGAGCAGACAATTGTTAGCATGACATCAAGGCACTGGTTTAGGTGGATCTTTCCAGAGGCTGACCATGTACATGGACTGGTGCATTGACTTGTGTTGAGAAAAATGGACACTGGAGCATTCTAAAGAAAATGAAAGAGAGCAGAGCTTTAAATGTGCATTTTAAATGTGCACAAAACTGAACAATTCTAACACACAATGGTAGCAGAAGAAAGCTTACAAACCAGGTTTTAGAAGGTTATGTGCTTTAGAACTGCAAATCTTACGTTTTGATTCACATTCCATGTCTGTTCGCAGTATTTAATATCCATGTCTTCAGACAGATAAGAAACTTCATAGATTTGTTCTCCTTCTGGGCATAAAAATTCTTCGCTCTTTACAAATACAGTAGCAGTCGGTGACACTGAAACAAAGATGCCAAAAACAGCAGGTGTAATTAAATAATTAAATCTGACTTTAAGATATGCCTAAGGTTTCAAGCAGCTTGATACACACCGTACACAGAGTATTTCTGAGTGTTTTGTTGGGAACTAACCATTTTAAAGTATGTTTATTATAAATCACAAGCTACTGTAATATTATTATTATTAATAATAATTAATAATTAATTAATTAATAATTATTAATAATTGTAATAATAATAACAATAATACATCGACCATTTCATAATTGTCTGACACGATCACATTTACTCACTAATTAAAACAATGAATGAAAGACATTACATATAAAATCTGTGGTCTTTTCTCTGTGGTTTTTAATAATAACAGAATGAAAATGTATTCAGCTTCAAAAAGTGATTGACGTGCAAAACATTGCTTGGCTCTGAAGCCCATTTAACATTCAATATTCCCAATTCTCCTTCTTCTTCTTGGAATCACGACTCACTGAATGCCATTCTGGGAAATCCCCTGTAGGATCCCCTACAGAGGGTACTTTCTTCTAGGGGAAATGTGGCTGTAAACAGTCACTGTGCATCTGTATTCATATTAAAGTGATATTGGAGTATTGTTGTTGTTTTGTTTACCTGCTTTTGCATCTCTGATTCCGAGGCTATTATTGGACTTGTTTACAGTAACGTGACTGAACCACCGATTCTACTACAGCGAACCGTGCGCTGCTTGTCCATGTGAAATACACGTTACGTATAGGACTGCTGTTTCGTTTTCTTCAATCTTTAAGACGACAAAGTATGTAATTTTAGATTTAAAATCTGTCTGCACCCACATGCTTTGCAATGTATGTCCAAAAGGAACAACTGACCTCTATACTTCGTCATTGTCAAAAATGAATGTCTATCTGCCATATCTACTCGTGCGTTACATCAGACAGTTCAGGTCTTCTCTTGACGTTTCGTCTGTGTCCTAAACTGATTCCTGAACCTGACATATCGCTTACCTTCAAATAAAGCCAACAGTATTCTCCCGATGAGAATATGATGCAGTGTAGTTTGCATGTCTTTATGGAGTCAGGCAAGCAGCACCACAGATAATCGATCCAACGTAATTGTATTTAGTCGGTGTTGAAAAAACCACATGCTCCTCCCAATGGGGTTTCCCCAAAACGTGTACTTAAACGCAGACGTACTTGTTGGTTTGAATTTCTTTCAGTACTAGCCAGCCAACACAGCTTGAAGTATCAACAGCGTTCAAAGAAACAATGTTGCTTCTACTAGGGATCTTTCTGACTATAAACGGTAAGATATGATATTCTTTTTGTAATAGACTGCGTTTGGTTATTTGAATGTGATTAATGGATAATTTGGTAAATATATTGAATACAATCTATTTCGTTCCAGCTTCCTTTTGTGTCCCTTCAGTGAAGGCAGCAATGGGTGAGATTCAGGCAACCTGTGAAAAGGATGCAGTTCTAACATGTACTGCGTCTGCTGAACCTGGTGTCCAATACAGGGCTCTGAGATGGTACAAGGTAAGCAGAACAGGACTAACTTGTTCACTAAGACAGAACAAAAGTTTGTTATGAACAGAGTGTAATAAAACTTCATTAAAAGTGGTTATGTATGATGATGATGATGATAATGATGATGATGATTATTATTATGTTAGGTAAATGAAAATCTTTCTTCGCCGTTGTCTGGACTCCTTCGCAAGAATTTATTGAAGAATGAGACTGACAAATATGATGGCTTTCATCAACCATTGGAGTTTCTGGACACTGAATCATTTGACATAATTCTCAGAAATGTCTCCGAGGAGGACAGTGGAAAGTACAGCTGTGTTCTCTCTGCCCCCCTAGGAAAGCAGAACAAGGAAGGATTTATTCAGTTGAAAGTTTCTGGTGAGTATTTTACTGACATGTGATTACATATACAGAACTGAGAATTCATAGGCTTGGTTCCTGTTGGTCTGTTGTAGAAGTTAACTCTATTAATGTAGGTGATACTCGAAAACTTGCAATATATAGTAGTTTAAAAATGATTATTGATTGAATTCCACTATAGTTAATTATGGCAAGCAGTTAGTATTCATGGGAGTCACATGCATGCAGGCCCAAAATGAAACTAAGTAAAAAGATACAGTAGCACTATTATTCTTAGCACACCATTATGTTTTTGGGGATATTTTCACTATATATAGTGGAAAACTAAGCAAATTATTCAAATTGTTGATCTTGTTGTAAGACATTTAGCCAATAGACCCTCAGGGCCTGTATTCAAGATGGACACCTTTAAGCCTGGGGAAACATACTGGTTCATGAAGATATGATATGCAAACCATTCCATTAAGAGAATGTTTCTTAAACTAGAACTGAAGTTGTAAAAAGTTTAACTTGTTGTCTTGTTATAGGTTGTGCTGATGGACACAGGGACTGGTCAGTCCATATAGATATTATGTACATTGTTGGGTTGCTACTGGCATTCATAATATGTTATATGAGCTGGGTAAGTTGGATGTCCACTTAGTGATTCATAACTTATACACTGTACAACATGAACTGAATAGAACACACATACACATTATTCATTATTGCATTGTAATTTAGTATAAGTGTAAGTTGTATTGTCCTTGAACAAACACAAAATGTGTTAAATTTAACTAATTAGTTCTAAGAGTGTGTTATGTAATTTATAGTAGTGTACATTACAAAATATTGTTTGTAAAGTTGCTGAAACGTTATTGATTGATTATGGACAACAGTGGCACATCTATTTGTTTTGCCATAGTCTCAGTATGATGCCTGCATTCAATACAGTCTTTAATGAGAAAATGTAATTGTGACTTAACATATGGCCATGTTATCTATCCCTAATATATAATGACTACATTTTGTATTTATTCAATCCCAGCTAAAATGTTTTCATTTTTTCATTACAGAGGGGCTTGAAGAATGTGCTTAAAAACAATATAAAGGAGCAACTGAAGCAGTATTTTTACACTAATCAGCAGAAGACCCTCTTGGCCCTGAATGGGAATCAAGTGCAGGCTCCTATTGTGAAAACATGTCCTGATGGTTTCTGGGTATGAATTACTGCATGACTGTGGTGTTGCTACCTCACTTTGCAGAAACATAGGAGCAGGAGAAGAGCACATGTAGGGAAGGAAGTGCCTACTCTCAGCCTTGTTCATCGAGCAAGGTCAAAGGTTTCTCCTCTGTGAATGGAGATGGAGAACAAGAGACAGAGAGAGAATGGAGGATGAGTTGGATGGTAACTGCCTCAATGAAGTCTAACTTGAGAAAGAGACCTAAAGGAAATTAGACCAACTAACATCAACTCCAAGGTCACTGAGCCTACTCTACACAGTGTGCAACTATGAGTGGAAGCCAGTATCACAAGAACATCTTCTTTCAAGGCAAAACACATTACTGTATTGGCCCAGATGATCAAGAATGCCAAATAAATCTTGGAAGCAGGAGTGTGAGAGCGTGGGAAGATGTTGAGCAAAGCAGTTAATACTATATTACATATTACTATATTATACTATATAGTGGGATGCTCTCACTTTTTGGGTAAAAAGAATCTGGGGGTATCTGGAATGCTAATCCACCCTCCATAAGACTGTAACTAAGCTGTGAGAATGGAATTTATAGTAATATGTTTTCCAGCGCTGTATATGTATGGTCAGATAATTATAATTGTATTTGTTATTAATGTTTACAAGAAGAAGTAATGTAGTCAATTTATTATTATCATTATTATTATTATTATTATTATTATTATTATTATTATTATTAATAATAATAATAATAATAATAATATTATTATTATTATTATTATTATTATTATTATTATTATTATTATTTATCCAGGGAGACTTACAAAACGTAAGAGCAATACAAAGTTAAAAAATACAGTTTACAATTTATCAACTGGATATGTGTTTTTAAGGATTTAAACACATACTATTTGTTCTTTAACAGATACCGTACTTCACTGTCATTGCTAGGACACTGCTGTTTGTTGAATTTTTAAGAATGCAAAAAGTAATTGTTCTGTAGTAGGAATGTAACTTTTTTTGACACTTTTAATAAATCTCCAAAGTATTTTTCTTTTTCTGAAAAAACATTGGTGCTAGATATTGGTTTTAGAGTAAAATCTATAATAAAGTTTGTTTTACTGACTTTCTGTACTGTGTAGTAGTTCAGATCGGGAATGCAATTTTATGAAAATGATTAACTTTAGCCTAAATGTCCAGAAAAACACAGCACATGCATTCTCCTTATGTTTAATTTATTTCTAATTGAACAGAGTCATATACACATTCTGTAGGTTTCTCTGTTAATAGCTCTGTTCATATTTTGACTTGCAAGAGAATAATAATCATAACCTATTCAAAAAGACTTACAGTATGTAAGCATTATGGTATAGGAGAAGATACAAATTAAATTTTTTGCCCCTTTTGTTGTGACTGTACCAAAATTCTCAGTAATTTCTAACAGAATGATTGACTGATCTTAGTGAAGAGACATGGTTTCAATGAGAAACCACATATTCTAAATGAATTGAATGAAACCTTTATACTTCATGTCTCTAAGTGCCCTCTAGTGGAAATAAGCAAAAACAAACTTTATGAAATGTCATAGGTAGAAAGGCAACGAGGAAGTTTGATCCAATTCACATTTTAGAGATTCCTTCTGAAATTGGATATTATTTGATGCAGATTCAGTAGGGGTTCCTGTGGGGAATAACTTTAAGATTTAGAGATAATTAAAAAAGATTTTAAAAAAAATGTAGTATGTCTATAGCATCTGGATTAAGTGGTTTCATTTGTATACCACTACATTGGCTACCATAGAGTACCCCTGATTTTGATGGGGTTTTTTTTTATTTCCATCACTGAGATTTAGCCTAATGGTGAAAATATGTATAAATATAAGATGTTGTAGATCAGATACATGTATTAGTTTATGCTGCACATTGTTTTCTTTCTTTTTCATTTCAAAGCAAACATGGCCTGACAATTTTTACAGAAAGTGAATCAAAACATATTCCTATTTTTAGGAATATATTGCAGCTGAGCAGCAGAAGGCTTTCAGCTTCATTTTGTTGGTCTTGAGGATTTCATTGAACAAGATGTATTAATTGACAATGGTGACATTCACAAAATGCCACAAAAGTGTCACCACTTATTGATCTTCCGATCAATATCATAGAATTACCTCATCATATCAACTTTGTTGATGCAGCCCACGGATTGGTTGTAATCTATTGCCATTTTAGGAAAGGGAAGCTGTATAACTCATTCACTACCCAACTACTTTAGAACACTGTACCCCCAGCCTACCCAAGCAAGATGGCCACCATCATTGTAATATAGTCTGATCAAGTCCTCTGACAAAAGCCATGCATACCTCTTGAACTATACTGCCCAAGCCTTACATCACCCTGTATACAGTAATTCAAGGTACTGTGCTGAATACAATACAGTTAAGAAGCCACATCACACCAGTTGGATGTACTCTGAATGCAAAGTGAGTTTTTTTAGTTAGTTTAATTATTATCAAAATATTTTTTTTTCTGCCTCAAAGAGTTAATACATATTATGTGTGCATTGGACAAGTATCTCTACCATTTGGGTAACAATTGCTTTAAGAAAGTATAACATCCTCCTATGTCAAAATACGAATTGAGTACTAGACAGCAGGATTCCAAATTAGGGGAGGGAAAAGCCTAGATGAGACCCCTTCAGAGACCCAAACTAATTTTTTGATGGCTCAGCCACTTTGGCTATTAGATGGAAAAATGTACTTTGCAAATCAACATTTTACCAGTCAAAATGTTTGAACTTATACTTAAAAAGTGTTTTAGATATTGAATAATGTAACAAAAGTTCCATTGCACTGCAATTAATACAGTGAATAAAGACTCATAACACGTTCGTAAGTCTTCTTTATTTGCTTTTTGTTATAATAGAGTTGATTTATAATTATAAATGCTAAATATAACAATGATAATTGATCTACCCATTGCACGCATTATGAATGTAACTCTATCTGTACTGTATTTTGTCTTATTAGATCATACTAACTTGGACCTATGCTGTATATTGATGTATAGGCCTTTGTATTTTGCAGTTATTGTACTTTACTTTATTGTAAATATTTGAGATTTAAGATTTAAGTCTCCAGTATTTTGTGACCTTGGATAAGGACATCTGCATTACAGGACATATTAGATAGGCTACATATTGACCTTGTTTGCTTCCGACCGTGCCGGCAGTCATAGTCATAGAGTCGTAGTCAGTTGTTAACCCCTGGACAGTTCTATTGCAGCTTAGAAATAGTAATATGCATCAGTGACAATGTGTGATAGTGCAGCGGTAGCATACATGTAGGTTAGTTTCTGTGTTACTATGTATGTTATCACTGTAAGTAAATGTAGGCCCTACCTCATAAGCATTGACATTACACTTTGTAGGGAATAAAAGTGATGCAGCCATAAAATGTCCCATATAGTATATCCGCTTATTATGTTACCACTGGCTTGTGTGCTTTTGTGTGTGTGCAGGATTCTTCTTAGTGAGTAGACACTCTCAGACCTCCACCTCACCAGAATGCAGTTAGAGTAGCAGGTAATGTCGGCACATATCTGTTACTGTCTCTTTACAATCACACTGTTGCCGTGTAATCAGGCCAGCATGATTAGGCTATAGAGAAAGAGACCTGAAAGACCTATGCAGAGATGAAAACAATAAAGAGCTATGGGGCATTTGAAAGCTCTTGGTCTCAGTTTTCTAACAAGCTACAAACCAGCAACATGTAATTTAAAATTAATTAATAAAGTGGGTTTAAATCCAGCCCCACAGTTGGACTTTTGGATCAAAATAGATAATAGGAAGTTATGTATGTACCTCAGAAGTGGTAACATTACAGTATGCAGTTTCAAAATTGTAGTATATGGCCCCATTCAAACAGAAATGACGGCAAATTGCTGGCAATGTTTGCCGCCTTTTTTTTTACTGTTGCCCCCCCCATTCACACTGTGTTTGAATGTGGGAAAATTGCCGGTAAGGACCCATTCACACAGAAAACAGACTGCCGGCAAGCGCGCTGTGGCCCTGGGGACGAGCCGCTACAGAGCCCGTGGATCCGGAGAGCAGAGCCGGACCGGCACTCTGGACGTGTCTGTAAGTGCGATCATCTCCCCGTTTAAACATATGGCAGCAGCAGTAAAATACTCCGAGATGGATATTTAGGAAACGTCACACTACTGTGTTATTGTATATTTTTATATAGGCAAAACAATCACCATTCGACAGCGCAACGCTGGTTATAATATTCACACATATAGCAGCCTATTGTTGTGTCTGTATAACTGCATACAGTGTGTTTAATAGACAGTGGGAAGCGGTCAATATTCAGACTTGTCAACGATTATGAAAATGCTGTCAGATCTGCGCACATCCTGCACAACGTGAACGGACCCGTGTATTATTTGGATGTATCAGACGTAGTCAACTAGTAGACTACACTAGTAACTTTATTGCCGTCATTATTTATCTATTGGCGACGCCCTTATCCAGGGCGACTTACAAATAAGAGCAAAACGTAATGCAATTTACACACGTGTATAGGAGTAAACAATACAATAATATGCATTTGATATTGTGCGCGTTATGCTGCCATTTCTTATATGCACTAATCATGTGAAATGTAAATATCCGGTGTTTTATTAATACAAAAGGAGCCGAGCTCACTTGATTATTGCAATATGATCGGAGTCCTGAGAAAACACGGAGTGAATCACAGAGACGAACCGAGTGACGAGCTGAGCAGTTTGTACACAACAGCGCCGACTGATACATTGTGTCACAGCAAACGACCCCAGTGTGAGGGGTACCACGTTTGCCTGTATAGAGATATTTTGTATGATTTATTGGTACATAACTTCTGACATGTGTGACAATAGTTAGCATTACATACGCCAACCTGTTGGTTCATCAATAACACTCAGAATTGCTGCGACTATATTTTTTCAGCCTCCGCCATTTCTAACGACCCGGTGCGTTTCTCATTACGGTCACAAGTTCTTGTCCAAAAGTGTCTTAATCTAGTCGTGTTGTGGTCGCAAAACTGCGCCTCTATTCTGATTGGTTGCGTCAGTTAGCTGACACAACGTGTGCACCACACAAGGACATGATACGTCATTTACCGGCAATCATTTCACTGATCCAGTCACACAGACACGTTGCCGGCAATTAGACTAGGACCCTCGCCGAAAATTGTTTCAGTGTGAATGGGGTTTAAGCTATGTACAGCTCTGGAAAAAAATAAGAGACCACTGCAATGTTTTCTTAACTCACCATCTCTACATGTATGGCAACCATTCCATTCCATTCCATTCCATTCATATTTTTATTTGGAATTTGGGAGAATTGTTGTGAGTAGTTTATAGAATAAAACAAAAATGTTCATTTTACCCAAACACATACCTATAAATAGTAAAACCAGAGAAACTGATCATTTTGCAGTGGTCTGTTAATTTTTTCCAGAACTGTATTAGTGTATCAGTCATAATTGGATATCAGTCAGTCATTAGTGTTATAGAAGGCAAAGGCATGTTGTAGGCCAGGTGTAGAGTCCAAATAATCAAGAGAGAGATGTATTTTCAATCAAGAGGAATTTATTACGAGCGGCCACATGGAAGAGGTGTTCAAGAGGCAATCTCTTCAAGTCTTAGAGAAGTTACAAACTACAGGCAATTTGATGCAGACAATACAGGCAAGAAAGATAACAGGGCCCACATGTCTGTACCGTGATGAGTGTAAGATCGGTTTCTGCCTGACAACTGCTCAGGAAGACCCACATATGGCTAAACTGAGGGAAATTAAGGCATATTAATGTTTAATATAAGGGGGGCTTGTATGATGTATCAAGCCCAAATCCCTGGAGAAAACTGATACTTATCCCTGTTCTTCTAGGTATCAGGGTTGAACTATGGCACAGTACTGTAGCACAGTAAGACCATGAGACAGTGACCTTGTTTACACAGACACACAGAAAGAAATGCGGTTCTTCACAGGGGATAGGAGGCATTCGTAGGAGAGAGTGGGGTGTTCGTAGTGGATAGTAGGCATTCATTTGAGACAGGTAAGGTATTTTATGACACCCATTTTTGCACACATAAGCCATTTTCTGGTTGTGTATGACACTTTTTTACTCCTTTGTGATATTTTCCGATCCTGTATGACACTTTTCAATCCTGCATGGGTTTTTATGGTGCAGTATTACATTATTTTGTTTGTGTATTCCACTTTTTGGTCATTTATGACACTTAACTGTCCTGAATCACCCTTTGGATTAAACCCAATCAAAACCCTGATTGCTCCTGAGAATGCAAATGGCAGAAGATTTATCGCTTGTTCCTAAAGGGGACAAGAGCCTTTGGCCCATATGGTCTGTGTGTATGTGTTTGTTTTTGTACTGTACTTTACCCTATGTTTACCATGCTACACCATGCTAAGCTCCATCCATTTTACCCTCTACCCTGACAAGCTTCCCAGTCCCTGCTGATGCAAAGCATCCCCAGAGCATGGTACTACTGCCACCACCATGCTTCACAGTAGGGATGGTGTTACCTGGGTCTTGTGCTGTGCTGGGTTTGCACCAGACATAGCTTTTCATTTAGGCCAAATAGTTCAATTTTTGTTTCAGCAGACTACAGAATATTTTGCCACATCTTTTTGCAAATTCCAAGTGGGACTATTTTTCTGAAAAAACATGCAGGCCAGATCTGTGAAGTTGCTGAGCTGTTGATGACGGACAGTTTCTCCCATCTCAGCCATGGAACGCTGTAGTCTTTCAGAGCTGTCACTGAGCTCATGCTGGCTTCTCTGACCAATGCTCTTCTTACCTGACTGCCATTTGGGAGGACAGCCTGCTCTAAACATATTCTGGGTGGTGCCATGATGTGAGTGAATGGAAAAACAATATGAAATATCCTGTGTGAAACTGAATTACAAGTTGTTATTTTTCTGACTCTATACTATTTTTCTATACTCTTATCACAAGGTCGAACATACGGTAAACAGAATAGTTTTCAAATATTGTACAAATTACAGTCTTACTGTTATTTAAAAAAGCAAATTAGATTACTTTTATATTGATCTGTTATGTACATCTGTATAGGGAGGCTGTTACTGTAACAAACAAAAAAAAATGCAAAAAATCTAACTCACAGATTCATTCAAATCGTCTCTGTTTGGCACGCTTTTTAAAGATTGTATCCGGTAGTGAGCTGCGAAACATGTTGCAAGCAGAGTCAAGCTCCCTAACTGGCACAAGTTGGAAGACCCGCCCTTTCATCGCAGAGCCGTTTTCTTTGTATTTCCATAGGCTGCGAGCAGCTGTCAATCACAAACGCAGGCGGACTATTGGTGGGTGAACAGGAAATGTCACGTCCCTTGCTGCTCAAATCCGGCAGCTGTGGGGTGAGTAACACACCGGCGTGCAGACTGATCTCAAGTGTGTGTCAAATGAATTGTGACGTGGGATTTTGATTTATTTCAACAGGCAAGTTTGCGAATCTTGGTTTCTTTGTTTTAAGTCTCTATTTTGTATATATATATATTTTCTCACTTATGACACACACAATGGATCTCTAGCTAACAAGTAATCAATCTAATGCGTACTTTTAGTTATTGTCATATGTTTTTCCTTAGCTGTGATCTACAGGAAGAGCCGAATGATGATCGCATGGTTACTAAAGATATTCATTATATGTAGTTGAAGACTGCGCTGTAGAGTACTAGCAGGAGATGCAGGCGACGATGCAGTCAAACTGAAGTGTTAAGCAGGATGCCAGGCCAGGCGATGCAATTGAGCCTAGAGTGACCGACATGTATGACTTTTTGGGGGCAAAAATAAAAGGTTGTTTCAAACCGTATAAAATGAACACCTTAAGCAAACTTGTAATAATTCACACGTACTATGTTATTATTATTATTATTATTATTATTATTATTATTATTATTACTGAGAATATTCTGAATTTGAATTCCAGGAACACTGGTAACAGGGAGAAGGGTTACACTAGGGAATACAAGGACAGGAGGCTTTCATTGCTGCATCACCTCTGGCAACTGTGCCCCTGTAATACAGGGAACCACACGTACAGAGCACAGATACAGGCCAACAGCCCTACAATGCCAGTGTAGCCATAGCTTAGTTTCTGGAAATCCTGAAAGTTCTACATACTCGGCATAATCAACAGTTTGATTTCCCCAGCTCATTGTGTAAAAGAGGTGCCACAACCTTATTTCCCATTTTCCCAACAGGTCCATGGTTTTCCTGTAGAATGTTGTTTGAATTTTGGTTGAACTACCGTTTAAAAATAAAAAAAAGTTTGAGGTCTGAGCAAGAAGATTGATAACAAAGTTTTTCATTCATTCTGAGACTTGACAGATTTAAATGTTTGATTTTGACATATAGTACATATTTGTTTTTGGAAGTGATGGCTATGGTTTAAGTTGTTCACTGTCCAGTTTTTCATGGGACACAGAATGCAGCCAAATACTTTAAATGCCCATATAATTTGTGTTGTAGCAGTTGTGTTTGGCATTTGTTACATGTGTTGTAGCTGTGAGCCCTATCTTGATTGTACTGAACATTGTCTGTCCACTCTAGCATTAGTGCTCCCAATGACTTTCTTCCGTTGTCCACTGTATGTCTCAGATATGCATGTATAGCAATTTTTTTGTTTTGCTCTAAGTGCACACTACATAAATACATAAATTGTATTTATTGAATGTTTGCTCCAGTGTGTGTCCTTGCTTGAGCTCACTCTTAGCAGTTTAAAAGAAAATAATTGTGAAGTATATTGAACTAAAAATGTACTGAGCTAATAAGAAGACAAAAGTCACTGATAACTTTAAAAATAATATATACAATGTTTTTCTTACAGTATGGCTGTACTCTACCAGGAAACTTGCATTCTTGTCATTTTTATAATTTTTATGATTTTAGTTATTTTGATTTATTTTGAGGGGCTAATGGACTCCCTTTCTGGTACAGGTACTGTGCAGGAAATATTGTATGTGATTTAATTCGAGACTAGGGTGCAATGGTCACGTTTTCCTGAGAACATGGTTATTGTTTAACTTCAGATGGCAGCATTTTTTTTAAAGTCATTGTGATTTTTTTTTCAAGTGTCAGCAAAGCTTTCGAAAGCAAAGGGTGGAGCTGTAGCAAAAAAGGAAAGGACATTACTTTAACATTTGTGGCACTCTTCAGTAACCGAATAGGCAGCACTTCTTTCCCTCTTCTAGCTCACAAGATGTCTTGCCTTCCACCTTTGTTCAAGTATATTGATGAACATCAGGAACTGTACATAGAGGTAAGGAGTCTAATTCTGGTAAAAGTGATTCAGTATAATAGTAGTTGTCTACCGTTTGCTTACAAAAAGTAGTTTAGCATAACTTAACCCTAGGACTTGATAAAGTGTAGAAATTCTGTACAGGTTATATGTATTTCTTGTACATTTATACAGTCAATACAAATATCTACAGAATATTGAATGATTTGATAATTCACTCCCTTCCTTACAGTGACTGTCATGGTATATATAAAAAAAAAAAAAGGTTAGTCATGTGTCTTGTAGAATTGCATTACATTCATAGGAGAAGTAAAACTACATTGTGTGAGTTTCTCAAACCTATTGTAGCTATCTTTTGTTTATATCATATTACATACATATAACTGAAATCGTGTTAGGATACATTTTGACATGTTGCCTTCCTGCACTCAGGGCTAAAATCACTGGAAAGCTAAGTGGCAATGAAATCCTGGCTGTCTCAGTTATGCATTGCTCTGTTGAGGCATTATTGTTTTGTGTGTTGAGGTATGGTTGCACTAATGTATATCCTTGTTCAATCCTCCACCTTCTTCAGCGCTTGGCAGAATGGGTGGCTGTGCAGAGTGTGTCCGCCTGGCCAGAGAAGAGAGCGGAGATCAAGAGAATGATGCAGATCGCTGCCAAAGAGATTGAGAGGCTTGGGGGAACAGTGGAGCTTGTTGATGTGGGCAAACAAAAGGTAATTTTGTTTTCAACATTTCACAGCAGGTTATTTTTAGACAGTCCCAGAACATTGAGTGTACTTTCGAACAATTACAATTTTCCACGTTCCTAAGTGATTCTTAGTTGTTCTAAACTTTTATTTTTAAGTAAAAGGTACTGGCCTGTATGGCACTACATGTTGATAATTCTTACAAAACATGCATATGTAGTTATACTTTTGCAAAATTAGATTTTGAGGGCATATTTACCATTGCTCAAAACTTCTGTATGTGGATTGTTAAGGAATCAATATTTGAACATTGAACATTGGAACAGCTGGAAAATAAAATTAGAAAACAAAACAAAATTCAATTGTTGTTGAATATCTATAAATGTATCCCTCACATAGTATATACAGTTCCCAGGTCATTTTTCTTTATACTTTATACAAATGCCCATCTTAACACACATAAAACTAAACCAAATATCAAGCATATTACAGAGCAAAATGTATCACCTGAAACTAATAAATTGCTTTGCTGAAAAATTCTCATGAGTTCCTCTGATTGAATTATGGAGACTTGTGCAGGGCATTTTGACTTAGTGCTGCTGTGTTCTAGCTCGCTGATGGGGCAGAGATTCCCCTGCCTCCTATTATCCTGGGCCAACTGGGCTCAGATCCTGGCAAGAAGACTGTGTGCATCTATGGTCACCTGGATGTTCAACCAGCTGACATTGAAGACGGCTGGGACACAGAGCCTTTCACCCTGGTAGAGAAAGACGGTAAGCCACACAAATCACAGTAAATTGTAAAGGACAGAGTTTTTTGGAATAAATATTTGAAAAATATTAAAACCAATCCATGAAAATGTTGATTCACCAAAGTTACATTTTGATTCTCCTGACTTTGTTTCATGTAGGCTAAATTGTATTCAATATTCTTAGGAGAGCTCTTGCCAATTTTTGATGAGATGGAATCAACAAAATGGTACCTTGACTGGTAAAATATTATAAATCTTAATTTTAGATTTAATACCAGTTATGCACAGAAAATGCTGTCCTTTTTTCTTGTCTTGTGTCTATTACTCATAGCCTTGTGACGCTGCACATCAGTTGCATAATAGTTAATCAGTGTTTTGCAGTCCTGACACTGAAACCACATACAGCACTTTGTTGTAATTTCTGAGAGTAGATTCGCTAGCAGTTTCTATTGTTCTGCTCTAGAGGTACACTTAAAGTTCACCCAGATGCACAATGCTAGGTCTGCTGATACTTTTGTTAGACCATTGTTCTGCAATATCTTTTCACCATGAGCATGAGCATGAATTAAAATTACCTTAAATTTTGTTTGCAATATTGGCCTGTTGTAAACATTGTTATTAGTAAGTTATTTCGAGGACTCAAATTGATCATACATCAGATGCACCACTTGATCAAATGAGAAAATGGCACTACTTTTGTATTCATTTGACACCTGTATTTTCTTTAGCTTTGTCAAAGGGTGCTGGTAATGGGCTTAATTGATGTAGTGGCAATCCTGACACAGTCCTGCAGTCTCTCATTTCCTGGACTACTTCTACGGTTGTTTTTAACAAAGTTCATCATGGAAAATCTTACCTCACGTAGTAGCACACCTGTAGTCTTTTTTTGGTAACTGCAAACAAAAGTCCGTTCTTTTGCTGGACCCCTGTTCCACAGAGAGGTCATCCTGAAATTCTGTCAGCTCGATCTCTGACGCTACACTGCACCTTTGTGCCTGAGAGTGCCTGACAACTTTTTTTTATTTGTTTTTTCAGTGCATTATTTTAATTCTCTTAAACATTTATTTACATTTTAGAATAAGCATTGTGGGCACAGCAGACATCTCTTGCGGGCACGACTTTGCGTACCACTGTGTTAGGCTAAAAAATATTTTCAGCAAATAAGACGGCACCAAGTGTTCTGCGGAACTCCAAGTTTCTTCAATGCAGAGTGCATTCTGGGACCCGAGTCTTGCTGGGGGTAGTGAGAATAATAATGTATTCTGCATGGATTATATGCATTTTATGTTAACATATATAGAAAAAACAATATTTACCTATAATACAGGGTATTTTAGCTACTTATTAACCATAATATGTCTTTATTAGGCTTTTATGCATTAAGGAGGTAATTCATGCATTAAGGGACTAGCTTTCTCCTCAGCAACAAGAGACAGACACTTCATGTTAGGCTCAGCATCGTCGAGATCTGCATCTTAGGTCTTTGTGACTGTGAGCAGAAAGATATTTTGCAATATACTGCGCAGCTGGTTTCCAGTGTGTACATGGCTTGGATGACTGAGAAACCCTGCTATATTGATTACACCCACATTGCTATAATTATGCCTTAGCTTTACACTTCCAAAATGAAGTGGTAGTTGAAGTAAACCCAATTTAGAAGGGTTGTCTGAATTGAAAGATCTATTGACTTCTTATTCATGCTGTTAACATGCTTCCTTGGCAGTGCATTTTCTCTTCAACATGATTTAACACCTTAATACTATGATTTTATAGTACATAAAACAGAAGAGCTCATCCTACACCCTTTTGTGTGGAGTGCAGGATATGTCATGATATAAAGGCCAAGAAGAGCAAGAGAAGTTGGCTCAAGTTCTGCTGGTTTTGCAAGTGCATTCCATAGACTGAAATTGCAAGTGCACATTAACAGAAATATTATGTTTTTTTATAGTTATTGTTAAACCTTACTTTAGCTAAATATAGTGGATATTTAATTATTTAATATTGTATTTTTAAAAAATTATTTCCTCCAATTTGGGGAATTCTCTGTTCCAGGGAAACTCTATGGCAGGGGCTCCACTGATGACAAAGGCCCAGTGCTGGCTTGGTTTAACTGCATAGAGGCCTATCAAAAGATACAACAGGTAGGTTAAAGTTGCACCACATCAATGCCATGTCAGCAAAAGGGCAGGTCAAAGGTACAAATGTAATCAAACTGTGATTGTGGAGCTCAGCAATTGACATTGCTTTTATTAGCTTTGTGCTCCAATCTTATCGCATTCAGATGGAAATTCATTTGGCAAAATATCAGGTAACTGAAGCACTAATTGGAAATGGCAAAGTAACCATTTTCAGAGATGTTATTTGAGGTTATTGCACTTTGTTTTCAGGTGAACTTGTAACTGTGGACTGCAAAAAAAAAAAAAACTTCCATTACTCTTCCTGTTACCATCCTGAATAATAAAACCAAAGACAAATTTGATGCAAGAACTTGCTGTTCTGGTTTCTGAAGATGCATATTTTGTTAAATGCCATACCATTCAACCATTAAGCAAACCATATTCAATAATCATTCAACCACATCAAGTGGCAACCCTTATATTGAGTTCATGAGCTTAACCTATAGCTTCTTTCATAAACATTCTGCTTCAAATAAACATTTTTATAATGTTTTTAATGTACCCTACACACTCTTAGGCTACTGAATTAAAATGTTAAATTTGTATATGTGCAACTCTTTATTTTATTTTATTTTTAATATCAGGAGCTGCCTATCAATATAAAGTTCTGCCTTGAAGGTATGGAGGAATCTGGGTCAGAGGGATTAGATGACCTGGTTTTTGCTCGCAAAGACACTTTCTTCAAGGATGTTGACTATGTCTGCATTTCTGATAACTACTGGCTGGGCAAAACTAAGCCCTGCATAACATATGGACTCCGAGGCATCTGCTACTTCTTCATAGAGGTATTCTGAATCACCCTCTTAAAGATAATTGGAAGTGTTAATTTAGAATGGTAGTTTCTCTTCTCTTGACTTGATTCAACTTCTGAAACTGTTTTTCAGTCACAAGTCTATATCTTGTACGTGTAGGTTTAAAAATATAAGTGTTCTATATATGTAGATCAATTTACAAAATATTAAAAAATGTTGTCCCTCCTACCCTTTTCAAGTCAGCCCTCTGAATCTCTGATTGAACAAGAATGGTAGGGCTACAGTAATGTGTTCATGCTTACACAAGCCATTTTATTTGTGTGGAACAGATATGAAAACAGATATTTTGGTATTATCCTTCACTATCACAAAATAATTTTAACTATGTGAAAATAATCTAACCAATAACACAAACTAAGTAATGGCTTTGGACACTAGAGGGAGCCAGTGTGCAAGCATTTGTGGGCCAAGAGAAATTAGAAAATGCATAGTGTGCATACACTTTTCACAAACATGAATAAGAACAATGACCACTTCCCCATCCCATAACATAGTGAAAGCACAAACGGGTGTTATGGCAAGAAAATAAATGCTAATCTAGATATCAGTGTTGAAGAGTATAGTTAGATAATATGTACAGTAGTTATTCTTAACAGGTTTTCCTTTTGATTTGTGACACCTTTTTCTGATTTACTGGGACTACAAATAAGCTGTAGTACAAATAATAATACATTAAAACCAGAAAAAAACTCTTCAGATCTCATACAATTTGACCACAAAGTTCCAATTCAGCTGCAATATGTTCTTTAGCTGGTACAGTTTCAAGTCTCCATTTGAACCTGAAGCATGAGTTCTTTAGGGGCAAGTAAACATCTTATTGCTACACGATATTTGTACTTGTCCTGCAGTTATTGGGCTTGGAAAACAGTTAAAGTTAGATAGATAATTATGAAATAACAGCTGGAAACTAATCTTAATGCTAATAAAACACCATTCATAACAGTACTCAGTTATTCAGCATTGTGTTTGATAAGTCAAACAATGTAACAGAAGGTTTGCAATAGACTGTAATGTGTGACATGGCATGTTATTCTTTTCAGGTGGAAGGCTGTGACAAAGATCTCCATTCTGGTGTCTTTGGGGGCTCAGTCCATGAAGCCATGAGTGATCTCATTGCATTGATGGGTGAGTGGTCCAAGATTCCATGGAGACAGTACAGGGGGTTCAAAATTGGCTGGTTTCAACAATACTCCAAGACCGTATTCAATAGTCTGTAGAAACCGAAATGTACTGTACTGTACTGTTCAGGATCTGTGACCCTGCATTGCTGTTTGCCATACACTAAGTATATGTATTATTATTATTGCACTTGACTTTGCATTCATATCAGTTAAAAAGGGGTCTCTTGGTGAAAGTAATGACTTGACAAGGTGTCTCTCAGGCAGAAGAGACCAGGAATCCCTGGCTGAGATTACCAGATCTTATGATTGTGTTTAATTTCATAACCATGAGGATTCATTAATCTTTGTGGTTACCTGGCAGATTCCCTCGTGGATAAGAAAGGTAAAATTCTCATCCCTGGCATTTACGAAGCAGTGGCTCCCTTAACAGATGAAGAAAATAAACTGTATGAGAAGATAGACTTTGACATGGAGGAGTACTGTAAAGATGTGGGAGCCTGCAAGCTACTGCATAACACAAAGGTATTGTGTGTCTGCAATGTTTGTGCCTGAGCACCTAAGGGAATAGTAACAGTCTGCAAAATATTTACTTTAACATCCCAGTTGTTATATTTAGATTTAAATGTTAAATAGACCTTTAGAAATGATCCCTGTTAGTACAGAGACTATATCCCACATACTTAACTGGTCAAAATGTTAAATGAGGACAATATTTCAGAGAGCAGGGATTGCTTTTTCTCCCACTCATTGGTTAATTGGTGCATTGGTTAAGTGTTCATCATATCGTACACTGTAGAAACAGGTCACCCTTTGACTATCACTGGTAACAAACTATTGAGGGTTAGAGAGCTTTCTTATAAAATTAAGCTTGTGATACCTTTTTTCTTAAAATGTGTGTTTTTCTGTATTAAAACAATGTGTTGCCTCCATTATCTGCAGGAACAAATTCTGATGCACCGCTGGAGGTACCCCTCTCTCTCTCTGCATGGCATTGAGGGGGCTTTCTCTGCCTCTGGGGCCAAAACTGTCATTCCCCGCAAAGTGATTGGCAAATTCTCCATTCGCCTGGTGCCAGACATGGACCCGAACGTTGTGCAGAAACAGGTAAGGGAGTGTACACTAGAGCTGGCTGATGTCAGAAAAGCTATCCGAACAAGCTCTTGTGTCTGTAGGGACTGCTCTTTTTTTGCTGTCTCTGTTAAATGAACTTCTGTCTACCAGCAAAATGGTCCTGAACATATTTGTGAGGTAAAACCGTGGTTGTATTTTGAAAATCTGTAGATCTACCTGTAAGGACTTTTTTCTGAGATGCTGAGACCCAAAGGAATGCGTATTATCCAATCTGGCAAGCGCCATATGCAGACTGCTTATAAACTGAGGTGACCTATTCAAATTGTGCGCACTGTGCAGCATTTGGACTCCAGGAACACATTTCCATGAACAAGAGCAGAACACACAAGAGGCCAGTTCTTACTCTCACTTGCTGCATTGTTTCTGGCTAGGTTATCTTTAGGTTGTTTTTACTTATTTTAAAATGGCCTGGCAGACCCCTGTGCACATATTCCTTAATTTTGCAATATATACTGAATGTCTTGCAGTGCTGCTAACCTGAAAATGGGCTCTTCAAATGAACCCTTTCATTTACACCTCTCTGTTTTCTGCAAATGCTTGCTTTCCTTTTATTTTTTACTGCTTTTAGTTAGAGGTGGAAAATGTATCCCATAATCCTCTTTGAAATCTTGAAATGCATTAAAATGTTCACCATGCATTTTTTGTTTAGCACTTAATCTCACAAGAATGGTCTGGATTTCCATTAGCCTATGTGTTATCCAGAGCCAGGTGGCAAGCAGTCAGAGTGTGCTGAGTTGAGCTTTATTGCCATTGCCAAGGTCATTAACTGCTGCTAGAGCCTGAATATGTTTCAGGTTTTATTGAAATTTCTAAAATTCCTTTTCATCAATGTATACAATAAGAATGTTGGACAATCTGAGAGCCCATTTACAACCGCCTTCCCATTCTGCGCTTAATTCTGCACCTTCTTCATAAAAGTTTTAAAAGATTTGAAAGATTATACTGAGAAGCCTTGTTCAACAAATACATACAAATAAACATTTTACAGAAATTCAAGTATGTACTTGCACAATACCAGAAGTGGCCTGTTTACGTCCCATGCAAAATAAAGTTCTTTGTACGATCTGTTTTGTGTAATTGTGCAGGTGTATTTTTG
The DNA here is from genome assembly GCF_036373705.1 of Amia ocellicauda. Classification (NCBI taxonomy): domain Eukaryota; kingdom Metazoa; phylum Chordata; class Actinopteri; order Amiiformes; family Amiidae; genus Amia; species Amia ocellicauda. The sequence goes on along the minus strand of NC_089859.1, from coordinate 40,074,515 downwards.
GTTTAATTACTGAAGTCATTGCTGAGTTAGTGTATTTGATTAATCATTATTCAACTTTTACTTTTTTCTATGGTTAATCTTCTTGGATATTATTCTTCAAAAAGGACCTGAAAGAACACATTTCAACTTAATTGCAAGGTGCAGGATCATAGTCATGGTCAACAGGAGTTACAACCATCAAACTGTCAGAAGCCAAGTTTATATACATCTGACCCCATCTTTTGATTTCCTTAAAGGTGGTCGATTATTTGAACAAGAAGTTTAGTGACCGAGACAGTCCTAACAAGATGAAAGTGGAAATGGGCCATGGGGCAAAAGCCTGGGTCTCTGATTTCAACCATCCTCACTATGTGGCTGGCAGGAAGGCCATGAAGACAGGTAGAGTAATAGTGTGACACCAACAGAGAGAGACTTTTATGGGGAGATTCTCAGATCATAGATTTTACTGTAATTAATGGCCTCCAATAAATGTATTTATTTAATTGGTAAGTAAATAAACAGTTTAAAACCACTCTGTAACCTACATTATTATTATGTGTCCTAAGTATTTTTAATTTTGTGGACTGTATTTCTGAATTTCACAAATGCACCCTCTCACGTAATGTAAACTTCGGGAGACTTGCATGTCCTCAAAGCCAGTGTATTCAGATCTTAAACTAAACAAATTACAGCTCAGTCTAGTCCTCCTGTAGCCTAAACAGTTGAAAGTTGGTTGTTCTTCAGTAACACAAGTATCCCTCAGTTGACTATCCAGTACTGTCCCAGCATTGTTCAACCAGTTTGCAGCTTGCATTGGAAACTGCCAGTTTTCAGAGCCCAGCTGCATTAAAACGAGAACCTGCATACTTAGTGAAATTTAGCTTGTGTGGTTTGGTCACAACAGGATACACTACCAGATACTGCTGTGTGGATTAGTATGTAAGTTATATGCTTGGTGTTGCATCATACATTTTAGCATTTGTCATGGCTGTTAATTTGAGGCCATGGCTCCATAGTTAATAGGCAGAACATCCTGGAATTATACTTGTGGCTGGGCAATCCTGACCATAGTCTAAAAGAGGATGTTACCTGGGCTGATGCCTCATTATTCATACTGTAGCATAACACGAATCTCCAGTTAGCTATATTATATATATATATAGAGAGAGATTTCACACAAGTGTCTCCAAACAGGACAGTGGCTGTGTGAATTACTATAAAGATATGAAATGCTGACAAAGATGCTCTGACCATACCTCTTCACAGATGTTTTTGCTTACATATGTTGTCATATAAATGCATCTTTCGTTCTATTGATTCTAAAATATTTAAATAAATATTTAAACCTGACAATAAAAAGGTAGGCATTGAGTTTATTTTCATGTTTGTATTTATTTGTCCTGTCCACAGTTTTTGGTGTAGAGCCCGACCTGACCAGAGAAGGTGGTAGCATTCCTGTCACCCTGACATTCCAGGAGGCCACAGGGCGCAACGTCATGCTGCTCCCGGTGGGCTCCTCTGATGATGGAGCACACTCTCAGAACGAGAAACTCAACAGGTGAGGCCTTATACATTACAGAGAGGGACTCTAACCTCCTTCGAAAACCCCAATCTAATAGGCTTTTATTAGGTCATCCTTAAACTGTACATTTATAACGACATTTCATTTTGTTTAATTAAGCAGGAGCTTTGATCAATTCAGTAATTTAGAAATCATTTGGAGCAAATGGCAGAATGCCATTTCAGACCTCAAGGAGCAGAGTTTCCTAACTGAAAAATAACTTTCTTAATTGATCAAAAGCTGACCTGAGTTCCCAGTCTATAGAAACTGCTGATTTAAGGTGACCTGTAAAACTGATGGTTTGGATGCTCTCCAGGACCAGAAGTGAAGACCACTGCCTTAAGGAAGCTACATTTTGAATTATAATATGACAAAGGTTAATTGTGACTACTCTCTTGAACTGTGAACTTTCAGTATATCTGTTATGTAACTTATCCTGAGGTTAAAGGTTCTACAAACACTATTAGGAAAGAATTTCCACTTTAGGTTTTTCTTAGACAGGACCCAATGTATTTGAGAGTCATACAGCAACATAGGTTATTATTGAATAAACATGCAGTCTTAAGAATTTGGTGTGTTTCATTTCATTTGTATGTATTTATGAAAAAATATATATCTTTCAGGGTTAACTACATCCAAGGAACCAAGCTGTTGGGAGCTTACTTCCATGAAGTTTCTCTTCTAGAGTGATAGGAACAGTCAAAGATTTCACCATGGAGGAGTACAGTTATTCTCTGGGATTTAGGTCTGAATTTTATCCCTACTCCATTGTTCTAAAAACTTCTCCATCAAGGTCAAAGGTGCTTGGCTTTACTCCGCTTTCTCCTTAAAGTAAAACCCCTTTTTTGTTCCTTAGGATCTCTGCCAAGTCTTTACTTGTATTGAGGTAACATAAGAATGAAGGGAAAATATAATGAACACAGTGTTTCCAATTGCATTAAGAATGTTTGTTGCCTGATGTATTTAATCAGCACAGTTGTTGGAGGGAACTTATATGTAAGTACTGATTCATGATCATGTCCCAGGAGTGTTGTAATTGGAAATGTCCAAATCCATTTTATTAACAGGAACTGCTTGTAGCAGGTTCCTAATATATTAATGTGGGATATGTGAATCATATAAAACAAATGTACCATGTTAGAAAAAGTGTACCAGATGGAGAATGCAGTGGTTTGTAAGCATTAGGTTCATAACAACTGTGCATAGTGCTTACATTTTTTCCAAATAAATTGTATTAGTTTTTCTGTTAAATGTATGCCTTCCTACAGCTCTCAATACAATATAAAGACACTTATCATACATTGTATCTACTAATCTTCATTGTTGTCATTTTTTGACCTGGACTGTGCTTTTGAATATATCATTTTATTAACATCAGATAAATTAAGCATTGTGTAGTAATCTAAAATTTAAGAGCCTTCATGATTCAAAAATCTCCACAAATTAATTAAACCTTTATGACTTAATTTTATTAGACAATACATGATCCTTCTTGTGGCTGAAATGTGCCTTGTTTATACAACTGTACTGTTAACAGTCTGCATGATTCAACCTCACAGGTTCTCACTGCAGGTGCTCATTAAAGATGATTCTGATTCCGTAGTTATTTTTTTCACCTCCTGATGAATGCTAAGTTTTAATTTTTTTCTTATGTTGAAATAAAATATAAAAATATATTGATGTTTCGGATGTGAGACCACTTGAACAGTCTTACTATAAATAAACCTCAGACTATACCTGTATTTGCTGATTGTGGTGTACCGTATTAACCCGTTTTAGTTACTGGTAGTTAAATCTATAAGAAATTAACACATTCATAGTGTTCAAACTTAAATTCCCGGTCACCTACATAAAAAATGACTCCAGTTTAAAACCCTTTATTTCCGTAGGGTTGTAGGTGTAAATTCCTTAGGATCTGTAGTAACATGAACATGACTTTGTACATTTTATATTCTCATGCCTTATACATTGACAAGTAAAGCCTAGATATTTGCCATAAAGGGACAGTTTTTGATTACAATGGCTGAGCTTTCTATAAAAACTAGTCACAGGTGGTCAATACATGGATACACAGACTAGAGCTGTATTTGTAGACCACCCGTACTTGCTCTCTAAGTTTGAACAATGCCATCGGTCTTCTTTGCATATTGTTACTGCAAATACACCAATCAGCCATAACATTCTGACCACTGACAGGTGAAGTGAATAACACTGATAATCTCGTTATCATGGCACCTGTCAGTGGGTGGGATATATTAGGCAGCAAGTGAACATTTTGTCCTCAAAGTTGATGTGTTAGAAGCAGGAAAAATGGGCAAGCGTAAGGATCTGAGCGACTTTGACAAGGACCAAATTGTGATGGCTAGACAACTGGGTCAGAGCATCTCCAAAACTGCAGCTCTTGTGGGATGTTCCCGTTCTGCAGTGGTCAGTACCTATCAAAAGTGGTCCAAGGAAGGAAAAGCGGTGAACCGGCGACAGGGTCATGGGCGGCCAAGGCTCATTGATGCAGGTGGGGAGCAAAGGCTGGCCCGTGTGGTCCGATCGAGCAGACGAGCTACTGTAGCTCAAATTACTGAAAAAGTGAATGCTGGTTCTGATAGAAAGGTGTCAGAGCACACAGTGCATCACAGTTTGTTGCATATGGGGCTGCGTAGCCGCAGACCAGTCAGGGTGCCCATGCTGAGCCCTGTCCACTGCCGAAAGCGCCTACAATGGGCACGTGAGCATCAGAACTGGACCACGGAGCAATGGAAGAAGGTGGCCTGGTCTGATGAATCACGAGTTCAAGGTGTTGACTTGGCCTCCAAATTCCCCAGATCTCAATCCAATCGAGCATCTGTGGGATGTGCTGGACAAACAAGTCCGATCCATGGACGCCCCATCTCACAACTTACAGGACTTAAAGGATCTGCTGCTAACGTCTTGGTGCCAGATACCACAGCACACCTTCATAGGTCTAGTGGAATCCATGCCTAGACGGGTCAGGGCTGTTTTGGTGGCAAAAGGGGGACCTACACAATATTAGGCAGGTGGTCATAATGCTATGGCTGATCGGTGTATGTTAATGTGTAGTGCAGAATTCCAGAAAAAACAAAAACAGACACAATAATCAAATAACCTACCAAGGGGGAAATTAACAGTTTTAATGTTTCCCCTGTGTTTGGTGTTTATGTGCCTTTGTTGCTCAATTAATTGACCAATGGCTGCTTGCTAGTTGCACACTTTCTAAGATAGCAGGCAACAGAAGTACAGTGCAAGAATAGTCTGCAATTCAACAGAGGAGATGTCAATAGTTATTTGAACTAAACCAGCTAATACTGATATTTCTAAATGTATTTTGTACCAAGAGGATGGAAAAAAAGGTTAAAACCAAATCCAAAACCAAAGTTACAAAAACAAAAGCAATATTTTAAACCTATAGGATTGTTATTGATACAATTGATAGTGAAGTTTTAAAATTCATTGCAGCGAATTATTTAAGAATGAATTCAGAATGGGGCCTTATCGAGAAAAATGGCATTATACTTCTCCATGTGATGCTGTAGCTGTATAACCTTCCTGTAGTTTTTCTAGTTTACATTCTAACACGTTTGTGTAAAATGCTGATCTATTTTGCTCCTTTTTTACCGCTGTTTGCGCACACATTGATTTCAGTGGCTTTTAACTCCTTACAGAAGAAACATTAAAGCAAAAATACAGATTCTTTGGCTTTTCTGTTCATGCCATAATGGGATATTCTGTGTTAGCAGTTCAGGGATGTGTGCCAGTTATAATTAACCAAAGCACTTACTCCCTTTTGATATTATTATAAATTTATTTTGAAATGGTTGAAATTGTACACCAGAGGAACATACTGCTGCAGATAGATCTGCTCAAACATGTATTAATGCACAGACAAGGTGCTTCAAATGTGCAGCAGTGTGTTGTACAGCGTGGTGTTAAGGTGTCCCAATAAGTAATGCGATTGAAGTAAAGAACTGGTTCAGTTGTTAGAATTATTTTTAATAATACTATTAAATATTAGATGTTTAATTAATAAGTCTTATCATAAAAAATAAAATATGGCCGTTCAGGATTAAATGAATATGCTGTAAACTAAAATAAATGCTGTACAGCTTTCTTTAGATAATAATGCAAATTATTTTAAAATATTTTCAGTGTGTAGGTTATCACATAATTCTGTTATACTCTGTTTCATGGTGCCATATATTAATATGAAACTTTACCTTTGCACTCCACTCCAAATAAGGCTTTGAATCATTCTCATATCGGTTGGCCGTTTTTACTTTAAGCCAAATCGATCTGATGCAAGTCGGACGCAATCTTTAAACAATGAATCTGGATAAACTTCTGATACAGTTTCTAAGCCAAATCTAGTATTGAAACATTAGGTCAACGTATTATGTTTTCAACTAAGAAAAGCGCAGGAAATCCAACTGCATCAAAGCAGACGTATTTAAAACAACGTATTCAAAGGATCCTCAGTAAAACCACCACTTATTATATTGTTGGTTTTGCAAATAATGTGTTCAGTCCTCATGCAGTATTAATTTGACTGAATGTCGTTCTATCAGTTTATGTCCTACCACTGCAATTATGTGCCCCAGTTTCCATTCTGTAATTTTGTGGATGTACCGGTCACTTATAAAGTACATCTGAATAACGCTGAGGTGTGTCTGAGTTAACATTGTGAACTCAAACTAAAATCTTTGCCAATCGGACACCACAGTCCAGCCTGAGGAGGCGTTTATGTCAGTATAAAAGGCTACGTCCACACGGGACAAGAGCAGGGGAGGAAAGGAGACCAAGCAAACAAGCACACATTTCACCAGGGGACACACTGACCGAGGTACGTAGTCCTGAAAAGGGTTTTGAATTGAGCGCGATAATGAAAGGATGATGAACGGTGGTAGATTTGCAACCTTTAGTGCATCCTGCTGTCCACACCTGTATACATTATGTTGACGTGAATTGCAACATGAATACTAAACCTATAAACTACTGTAAAATGTGATACTTCACATGCACTATTACTGTAAGGGACTGGCCATAATGTTTTGTTGGTATGTTTGTTTTTTAAACAGTACAGGATTTTAAGATTTTAGACTTAACGGTGCAGAACCGGTCAACTTAATTGATTATGACAGCGATGTTGAAGTAGCTATGGCAATGTTTTTAATTTCATGTAATAACAGTCTGCTACTTTCTACTATGCGCTATACATTCAATTCAGTTGTCCGCTAAAATAGCTAGGCATTCTCAAGCTATTGTAAATCCGGCTTAATTAGAATAATGACCACTATTAATGTATCTCCCCAGATGAATTATTTGCTCTTCTCCTCGATCCTTCTCCTCACTCCAAGCCTCCATGCATTCAACTTGGATGCCTTTAGTAAACACATTGACAGCCACCAAGAGGAATATGTGGAGGTAAGTCTGTAAAGGGTTTCTGTAAAGCATCTCTCTCTCTCTCTCTCTCTCTCTCTCTCTCTCTCTCTCTCTCTCTCTCTCTCTCTCTACATATATATATAAGGACTAAATAACATAAACTATAAAAATGTTGCACTACATTTAATGGTGTACCATTATCACAATAAGTATTTTAGGCGTTCAACTTGTATATTTAGTTTTCATTGTCATACATTCTTTATATTTAGATTTATTTTTCCTGTTGCTGTGCTTGCCTGATGATGTTTCACCCTTCCAGGCCCTTAGAGAGTGGGTGGCTGTGGAGAGTGATTCCAGTGATGCGCTGAAGAGACCTGAAGTGGAAAAAATGATGGAAATCACTGCAGAGAAACTCAGAAAAATGGGTGGGAAAGTGGACTTGGTGGATATTGGTAATCAGGAGGTATATGTTCACTTTCTTTCCACTTAAGCTGTTTCATCATACTAAGTGTCCCATTAATTCTTATGAGGATTTACCTATTGCTGTTTCCATTATTCGGAGAGGGGGTGCCGAGTGGCTGCAACATTCCAGGTGACTTAAGACCTAAGATTGAGGTCCTTCTCTAAGTGATTGTAAAGCTGCAACTGTTAATGCATATTTCATCCACTAGTCTGTGTGAGTCTCTTTGGATGAAAGTGTCTGCTAAACGGCTAATTATTGTATGTTTCATACTGAGGTTGATATCTAAATTCGAATCATGATGTCTTCCACAAGGCACTCCATAAGATATTTCATAAAAAAATTGTAACGCAGCAGTGGGCTGGCAGTTGTCACAAGAAGAGACTTTCAAACCTCACTCCTATATAAAACTTAATTCATTTATTCTTATATCAAAACTTTGGAAATAGCTTCCAAAGCTAGTTTTTACTGAAAAAATAAACATACATATATATATTGAAAAGGTCTTGTCTCCCAATCCATGTCGTCCCAGCTGGAAAGGTCCACCTGATGAAAACAATGAATTGAAACTTGTGTGCATGTTATTGGATCAAAACAATTTTTTCCTTTTTTTGAAGTTTGTTCCATAATTATGAATTAAAATAAAAAAGTTTTTAATTTTTTTTTGAAGTAGTGTGGATCATTGGCAACAAGTGAAAAGTTTGTGAAGTCTGGCCAAGTCTCTCAAGGATATGAAGTTTGTTAGACAGTTCCATCTAGGACAACGTGGGTTAGAAAACACGACTACCTTTTTTTCAATAGACATTACCTTATATTGGTCAGCACCTTTGTGAATAAATAAGCATTGCAGTGCAATTTGTTTAGAATATATATTCCGTACCTAGGTTGTCTTTCTAGATTGTGTAAGTTTGAACTTTTACAATGGCTTTCAGAAAATGGAGAGCAGCTTTTTTAACAACTTATTTTGAAGACATACTGAAGTGTTCTAAACTCCTTTCACATTTTCTTTGACAGCTACCCAATGGCAAAATAATTCCTCTTCCGAAAGTTGTCACAGCTCAGTTTGGGAATGACCCCAAGAAGCGGACAGTCTGTGTTTATGGCCATGTTGATGTCCAGCCTGCTAAACAGGAGGATGGGTGGGCAACAGAGCCTTACAACCTGACTGATATTAATGGTATGTGCTCCTGCCTCTGGTATTCCACCCCTTTCCTTTATTTCACCTGTTCATTCATAAGTTTGTCTTGACTTCTAAGGTTTCTCTTTTCTTCCTAATTTTCTTAATAGCTTTTCTCAATTGGTTAAATATTGGAAGTGTATTGAGTAGTGATACTGGAAGACTAAAGGTTGCAACCTAGAGATACATTTGTTTTTAAACATTATTTAAACATATTTTAACCTTAAATTTCAAATATTATTAAACCACATTCATCACTTTAATTAACCAAATACAAACTTTGATCCACATACCCATTGTATTCTAACACTTAATGGCAGGCTTTTCTGTTTGAAAGAATATTCTTCCTTCGCCCTAATGGAAAGTACTGTTTAATTTGTAATCTCAACATGACATTTTGATTGGGTTTGGGTCATCTGAAGATTATATATATATATATATATATATATATATATATTTTTTTTTTTTTTTCCTAACCTTCTTCTGAAAAGGTAATCTGCATGGAAGAGGGGCATCTGATAACAAAGCTCCAGTTCTTGCCTGGATTCATGCAGTCGAAGCATATCAGGCTCTGAACATCGTGAGTGTCTCAATGTTCACAATTTCTTGTGTATTCATTAATGTTTTGGGTCACTTTGAAAACATTGCTAAATTTTTTTTGTTAATCAACAATGGTTACTAAACTTGTTCAAATTATTTTACTACAGCTTTGGTTTTAAACCATTTTGGCAGTGCCTCAGTGGTGAACATTATGTAACCAGTAGTAATGGACAAGAATGCAGATTTATACAGCATTCCATTTCCAAGCAATAAGCTTATTAACAAAGAAAGTAGTAACCCTGTAAAAAAATGTTATATTCTCATGGACACAATGTTTGGTATTTTGGTGTTCTTGCATGTTGTGACTGTTATTAAATTAGTAAATGTCCTACTATTTTCTCAGGTTAACAATACTATACTTTTAAAATGAGTGTACTTAAAGTTTAATGAAAATTTGCCAGTTTCGTGAAAGTCAAATATTAAACAAAATCCTAATTATTCTTGTAATCTATAGTGGTACATGTGTCAAAATCTCTTTTTCTTCTTATATCCCCTTCACATTCCAGGAACTCCCTGTCAATGTGAAGTACATCATTGAAGGAATGGAGGAAACTGGATCCAATGGCCTGGATGCTATGGTTTCTCAACGGAAAGACACCTTCTTTTCTGACATTGATTACATCATCATATCAGATTGTGGTTGGCTGAGCCGGAGGCCAGCTCTGACCTATGGAACAAGAGGAAACTGTTACTTCTTTGCTGAGGTATGGAGAGAAGTTAAAAATAGGTGTACCCATTAAAATTATTATGAAAGATGCATATGAACAAATCTGTTACTTTCTTTTTTCCTCTTTGGTAAGAGCTGAAGCTAAAAGTGATGCTTATCTAAAGACTATAGACCAAGTGTTTTTGTGAAGTATGGTTTTAACAATCAATATCTATACATTTACATATGTGTTACTGTTACTGAATTGAAACATATTTAATTAATAATTATTTTTTGCCTCCCGTACCACTTTCATTTTCTTCATCCTACACATTTCTTCTCATATTTAAATATTCATAGCAAACCTTTTGTCCAGCTAAATAGTTCTGAACTTGATGATTTAATATATACATATGTCTGTCACCTTTTCTCTGCTATAGGTTGAAGGTCCTAAACAAGATTTACATTCTGGAGTCTATGGGGGCACTGTGATCGAACCAATGACAGATCTTATTGGTATCCTAGGTAACTGAGCATCTAATCATTATAATCAAGTGCATGGATTACCATCTGTGTTTGTAATGAGTTATGTGTTTTAAAAATGTAAAAACATTTTAAAAAGTATAATAATTTCAGTGCCCACAAAACATTTTTTTGCAGTAATTCATTTTCTTTTGCTAGATACACTGATTAATCCCAGCGGACGAATCTTGATCCCTGGAATCAATGAGGCTGTGGCTCCTCTGACAGATGAGGAGAGGAACATGTATGAAAACATTCAGTTTGACATGGAGAACTACAGGAAAAAAATTGGAGTGGACCGTCTGATGTATAGTACAAAGGTAAACCTCGGATAGACAAAGCATTTGTTTATTTTCCATTGACAGACTGAGCTCTCCAACTCTGCAAGATGAAGGAATGTCTGCAATAATTCATTAGTCTAGTAAAGACAATGAAGAAATGTGATTTCTCATCTGTGCAGTCAATGAATTGAGTTCTGGGCATCAGATATTTGGGTAAATATGACTGAAGTAGACAGTATTAAGAGAAGACTTTGATGGGTTCAGGTAACTTTCCTTGTCACTAAGTTTTCAAGGCAGGGTGGTCCAGGGGGGTTGCGGATTGTTGAAGGTGGGGGGCATAGCGAACGAGAGCGGGGTAGCTTTTGTAGTGTAATGGTAGGGGCAACACTGCTATATCTAAATCATAGATTAGGACTATAGTACTATATTTTAATTAATTAATGGTATCATAAAAGTCGAGACTTCTTCTTTATCACACTTGTTTTAAATATTTCTGTGTCAGCAATGGATGACATTAAAGCAATGGCTTAAAAACAGATATAATACAGCATTCCAAATTCTGATTTACTTGGAAAGCAAAATGCTTGGATGAGATGGGAGCTGTTTTTTGTAAGCCTTGTGAGGGGGAAGAATCTATTTTGAAGGATGCTTCATTATCTTTTTGGTCTTGCAGGAGGACGTCCTTGCCCATCGTTGGCGCTATCCCACAGTGTCCATCCATGGCATTGAAGGGGCTTTCTCTGCATCAGGCTCCAAAACTGTCATCCCTGCTAAAGTCATTGCCAAATTCTCAATCCGACAGGTGCCTGATATGGACCCTTCAGTTGTGGAGAAACAGGTAGGCGAAGCAATCTGTTTAATGAACAAAATGTATAGTTCATCTTCTTTATTTAACATAACTGGGAATTCCAAAACAATTTAAAGGCAGCAATCCCTGAGTAATTCTTATGTATCTCTCTGGACTTTTTAAAAAGTTTGTACTTTTTGTCCAATGTGCAAATTAGTCTTTTCTCGGAATTACCAGTCACCAATTGTAACACCAGAGACAACATAAAAGGTGAATGGGATAGTATAATTTACAATAAGGAACTGCTAATGTCACTTTTTTAGCATTTTTTTTTAAACAAATCTGTTTCTGTAAGTGATTTTACTTTTTTGTGTTTGTGTTTATTATTTTAGGTGACTGACTATTTAAATGCTATGTTTGCTAAACGCAATAGTCCAAATAAGCTGAGAGTGCAAATGATCATTGGAGCCAAACCTTGGGTGGCTGACATCAATGACCCACTGTATGAAGCAGGGAAAAAAGCTGTCAAGAAAGGTAATATTTTCAACATATTTTTAAATCACCAAATTGCCCAGTTTAATATCTTGATTTCCATAAGAGAAGTACAACTAGTGTTACTCACAAAGGCTTGATTAGAAATTGTGTGCTCTGACTTTCTACCATCTGGGTAATCTTTGGGACATAGCCAGTAGTCTAGCTTAGTTCTGATTAAACTCTTGCACAGACACAAGTTGTGTCAGCATTCCATCTTCCCATGTGTAAACAAGTTATTGATTTTATGTTGAACCTTCTTGACACCAGGCATGTGATCAGATCAATGTACATCAGCTCAATCAGCAGCGACAGACAAACTTTTATAATCCCTTTTAAAAAGGGATCTAAACTGATTTATACTAAGATTTATCTAAAATTAATGATATATGCATATTATTAAGAATATTAAGAATGTGATTATATGATAAAATATGTAACTGGATAAAAAAAATGATTAAATGTGTCTGTCCATTTCTGCCTCAGTGTTCGGAGAGGATCCTGATATGATCCGAGAGGGAGGAACGATCCCTGTAGCGAAAACATTTGAAGATGTCACAGGAAAAAGAATCATAATGCTGCCCATTGGAGGATTTGATGATGGCCTGCACTCACAGAATGAGAAGATGAGCAGGTAAGATAAAACACCCTAAGCTGTTCAGACCAGCTCTAGGTCACGCATGGTCATGACAGTTTGCAAATCTAAATGTGTACACTTACTTCCTTTCTCGTTTCTTGGCTGCTTTGCTATGAGGCGACTTGATTCTTGGAGATTTTGTATACAATTAATAATAAAGGAAATCACCATGAAGCATGAAAGCATGAAAATACAATGTAATTACAATCCTACTGATTGAACACAGTACACGTTCATGTAACATATAATGCTAGCAAAATGTCACATATATAACGGTTTGTATTCATAGGCAGTAACAACATTACTAAAACTGGAAAACTTGTAGTTCCCCCCTTTTAAGAGAAATTACATAATATTATGAATAGCTTAGTGCTCAGCCACCTACAATAATAGTAGCCATTATAAAATATCTGGTTAGAAATTCATTTTGACAAAAACAAATCACATTTTATTTAATGAGTAAACTTTACAAATGTATCTAATTGTCTCAGAAAACAAACAACAAAACCATCACCAAGTAAAATAGAGAATTTAGCAGCAAGAGAAGACCTACTGTGTTTGGAAACAACAGCTTGGGGAAAATGTGTGAAACTTACTATATGTATGTGAATGGTAGGAGTACAGAATATGTTTGTTCTGTATTTCCTCTATGGTGTATCTATAATTACTGTATTTTCATGTTGCCTACAAAAGCCACAACCACTGCTACACAGATGTTCCTGTTGGCTCCCAGCTCACTGCATTGCCTTTCTGTTATATTACCAGGTATAACTACATTGAAGGAACAAAATACTTTGCTGCCTACCTTCATGAAGTTGCACAGATTCCAAAGGTGTAAATAACACCAGACGACGGGGCACTCACATCTTGCCCAGCTCCACACATTTTTCTTAATAGGATGTTCCTGTCTTGGTACATTTGTTTCAAATCAAGGCCACACAAAATAAATAAATCAAATTAATTCAACGATATTGTTTTTCCATGGGCTGTTTAATGATGAGGGAGGATGTTATGTGATATTCCCCAGTCCATTCAATCATTGCTTTTGATTTTAGATTTTTACCATTGTAACATTTATATATGTTATTAAACTACACCATGTGAAAACCCTTTTGTGCAAATAGTAGTCTCCATGAATTTATTAATAATTTACTGTGAAACAAAACGAATGCAGGTATTGGAATTTTGTAGTAGTATACTATACTTGGCAAATGTCCCATATGACGATAGATGGTACTACCCTCTAGCATTAATTGTTTTCATGTATTTATATATGTATGTATTTATTGATAACCTTATCCAGGACGACTTAGTTTACACAGGGATTACAGAAGTCCAGTAATACAATTGCATAGGAGAAATCACAGTAAAGCAACAGGAGATCTAACAATGCATATTTAAGCATGAACATAAAAGGAAGCATTGGTATATTAGGTGCAAAATTGTGCTGAACAACTCAGGAGAATAATCTTGTGGCAGTGCCATTACAGACAGAAGAGGTGTGCAGGTGCCAGGCAGGGAAGTACCCTGACCAAGATTTTCGAGTATAGACGGGAGTATTCCGGGCAATGAAAGAAAAGGAAGGCAACACCACCAGAATACAGGTACCAAGAGCACAGATTTGCCCAGGTCCTGCACCCTGTCTGAAAATGTGAGGGCACTCAGACTTGAGAAGGGAAAGATAAGACAGACACAAAGAGATTATCATTACTGTACAACAATCTGACAGTTAAGGTACAATGTACATGATATATAACCAAACAACAAAAACAATGCTCTATCCCCGAGTTGATTGTCCCAACTCAGTGTCCGATGAGGAATAAAGCAAAAACAAACATGATACCTCTGCATGACACACTTCAAATAATCAGTTTAAACAGTTTAAAGCAGGTTTCAGTGAACAGCCCAGGTCCTCAAAACATTGCTTGTGCACAGCCTTCCCAGATGTATACCCTTTAACAAACAAACATAGAAACGACATATATTAATATTCTGAACAGATGTGACTGAAAAGGACAGGCTCTGGAGGAAGGGGAGCGGAGAGGGCAATGTTAGTCTTCTGGCACATGAGAACTGGAGAGGTCTGTATAATAATAATGAGTCTGACAACATAGCTACAATTCAATTTTATTATTCTGTTTCCTGGCAGACGCTAATATGTAATCACTTCTTAAGATGTTTAACATGTTATCCATTTATATATTTGCTTTTTATTAACATAATGCAAAGGAATGCCTCAATTAGTGCCAATATCACAGTTTAGTAGAATTGTAACCTAACAGAAGAAAAAAATAACATCTGACATCAGCAGTGTTTCTATACGTGTATATATTGTGACAAAGAGGCTCCCTCAGGTGCTTCTTGCACACTCTTGAGCAGGAAGGATACCGTCTGAAAACACTTCCCTGTTCTTTGCAATAAATTCCCTTACTTCTTTTTTCTGTGTAACAGAAAGGGTGTCTGAAATATTTACTTCTGGAGTTACCAATGGAGGAGTCAGGTAAGTTTCCAGTGCAACCAGTACTTCCCCATCCTTCCAGGCCTTCAAGAGAATAACATGAAAGATCTGCTCAGGTTTTCATCTTCCTGGTTGTCATATTCTATAGTTAACTTCCCCTACTCTCTCCATCACTTCGTATGGTCCTTTCCAACTAGCCAGAAGGTTACACTCAACTGTTGGGATCAACACTAACACCCGGTCCCCAGGCTGAAATACCCTCACCTTTGCCTGCCTATTATTGGCATATCGTTGACTTTGCAATTCTGTCTTGCATGTGGGATATGTGTTCAATCACACTGCGGTAGGGTGTAGCCTCCTGTTCCCATGTCTCCTTTGCAATATCTAATATTCCCCTGGGGTGACGTCCATATAGCTCAAAAGATGAAAACCCCAGGGAAGCCTGGGGTACTTCTCGTACCGCAAACATTAAATATGGCAACATGAAATCCCAATTTTTCCCATCTTTGTCTATGACTGCGTAACATAGACTTCAATGTTCGATTAAACCTCTCAACAAGGCCGTCAGTCTGAGGGTGGTATACAGAGGTTCTTAAATGTTTAATCTTGAGCAATTTGCATAACTCAGCAGTCACTTTAGACATAAATGGTGTTCCCTGATCAGTTAGAATCTCTTAAGGGATTCCTACTCGACTAAAAACCATCATGAGCTCTTTAGCAATATTCTTGGATGACGTATTGCGTAAAGGCACTGCCTCTGGATATCTGGTTGCATAGTCCAAGATTACCAAAATATACAGGTGGCCTCTAGCAGACTTTGGTAACGGTCCTACTATATCCATTGCGATTTGTTCAAATGGAGTCTCTATAATAGGTAATGGTACAAGGGGGCTGCAGAACGCTGGTTTAGGGGCGGTTTGCTGACATTCAGGACAGGATGTACAGTAACCAGCTATATCAGCATACACTCCTGGCCAATAAAACCTTCTTAACACTCTTTCCCTAGTTTTATCGATCCCTAAGTTACCTCCTAAGACATGTCCGTGTGCTAATTCAAGAACAACTCTTTTAAAGGTTCCAGGCACCAGTAATTGTTCCACCAGCTCTATAACTATTTTGTCCGAGAAATTACTTGTTATATCGGGCACAGAAATATGGGAGTGACGGAGGGCCACTATCATCATTCAGGACATCATTGATTAGTTTAACATTTCCCCTTGCATGTTGTAAGTTTTGATGTTGGGCTTGTGCCGTCCCAAAACTAGTGGTGGACATCCCAAGGTCTGATACATCCAATTCCCCTGCTGCATCATGTAATATAGCATCTCTCTCTACGGGGTTATTTGGAGCTACAGTTCCACCCTGTGTACTAGGACTGGGGGCTTCCTCTTCACCAATTAGAACCCCCCCTTCAGGCACTCTAGGATCCTTCTCAATATCTACCTTTTCCAGTTTTTGTTTTTTAATTCACTCACTTCAGGGGGATCCAAATGCCAGCATTCTCTACCATATGCAACAAAGAGGCTCCCTCAGGTGCTTCTTGCACACTCTTGAGCAGGAAGGATACCATCTGTTCAAAGTGGTTTCTGGGTTACCAGGCTCAATGTCTAATTTCTGCCTTATAAAACACAAGTCTCATATTCTAATAGCCAGTCCAAAGTTCAGTACACCAACAGAAGTGCCTCCTCCAAACAATATATATCACGCCAGAAAGTAAGTCCAAGCAACAGCCACACAGCCACACAGCCACACAGCCACACAGCCACACAGCCACACAGCCACACAGCCACACAGCCACACAGCCACACAGCCACACAGCCACACAGCCACACAGCCACACAGCCACACAGCCACACAGCCACACAGCCACACAGCCACACAGCCACACAGCCACACAGCCACACAGCCACACAGCCACACAGCCACACAGCCACACAGCCACACAGCCACACAGCCACACAGCCACACAGCCACACAGCCACACAGCATGTCCTCCTACTACCACACCTTTCCAGGAACAGAGATCATTTTATATAGGCATTGCATTAGCCCTTAATGCCTGACAGGTGAGTCTGCTGCCCTTTGGAAACAAATGACCTGGATGCTTCTTGGGGAATGTAGTTTGTTTTAGCAGCAGCCATTTTGTAGTTTGTAGTTCCTATAATAGCACCAATCCATTACCTGGCCATGCACTTTCCTACAATATATATACACTCACCTAAAGGATTATTAGGAACACCTGTTCAATTTCTCATTAATGCAATTATCTAACCAACCAATCACATGGCAGTTGCTTCAATGCATTTAGGGGTGTGGTCCTGGTCAAGACAATCTCCTGAACTCCAAACTGAATGTCTGAATGGGAAAGAAAGGTGATTTAAGCAATTTTGAGCGTGGCATGGTTGTTGGTGCCAGACGGGCCGGTCTGAGTATTTCACAATCTGCTCAGTTACTGGGATTTTCACGCACAACCATTTCTAGGGTTTACAAAGAATGGTGTGAAAAGGGAAAAACATCCAGTATGCGGCAGTCCTGTGGGCGAAAATGCCTTGTTGATGCTAGAGGTCAGAGGAGAATGGGCCGACTGATTCAAGCTGATAGAAGAGCAACTTTGACAGAAATAACCACTCGTTACAACCGAGGTATGCATCGAAGCATTTGTGAAGCCACAACACGTACAACCTTGAGGCGGATGGGCTACAACAGCAGAAGACCCCACCGGGTACCACTCATCTCCACTACAAATAGGAAAAAGAGGCTACAATTTGCACAAGCTCACCAAAATTGGACAGTTGAAGACTGGAAAAATGTTGCCTGGTCTGATGAGTCTCGATTTCTGTTGAGACATTCAGATGGTAGAGTCAGAATTTGGCGTAAACAGAATGAGAACATGGATCCATCATGCCTTGTTACCACTGTGCAGGCTGGTGGTGGTGGTGTAATGGTGTGGGGGATGTTTTCTTGGCACACTTTAGGCCCCTTAGTGCCAATTGGGCATCGTTTAAATGCCACGGCCTACCTGAGCATTGTTTCTGACCATGTCCATCCCTTTATGACCACCATGTACCCATCCTCTGATGGCCACTTCCAGCAGGATAATGCACCATGTCACAAAGGTCGAATCATTTCAAATTGGTTTCTTGAACATGACAATGAGTTCACTGTACTAAACTGGCCCCCACAGTCACCAGATCTCAACCCATTAGAGCATCTTTGGGATGTGGTGGAACGGGAGCTTCGTGCCCTGGATGTGCATCCCACAAATCTCCATCAACTGCAAGATGCTATCCTATCAATATGGGCCAACATTTCTAAAGAATGCTTTCAGCACCTTGTTGAATCAATGCCACGTAGAATTAAGGCAGTTCTGAAGGTGAAAGGGCGTCAAACAGAGTATTAGTATGGTGTTCCTAATAATCCTTTAGGTGAGTGTATATATATAATAGACAAGTATTCCCAAGAAAGGGTTAAATGCAAACTAATGATTGCTTTATAGACAAAACTGAATTAACAACATGAAACATGTATAATAAAAAGAATAAGACAATAATTAATGTACAATTCCACACTACACTCTGCTTATCATTATTACATTGTTGTTTTTGTTGCAAATAATCATTTATTCAATTCTCATGCAGTATTAATAATATTTATTCAATTTTGTTCTATCAATAGATGTCCTACCACTACCACTACAGTATATGTAAAATGTTTTGTGGTTGTACGAGTTATTTATAAAGTACATTTGAATAACGCTGAGGTGTGTTTGAGTAAACATTGTGAGCTCAAACTAAATCAGACACCACTGTTTCACAGTCCAGCCTGAGGAGGCATTTATGTCAGTATAAAAGGTTATGTCCACATGGGACAAGAGCAGGGGAGGAAAGGAGACCAAGCAAACAAGCACACATTTCACCAGGTGACACACTGACCAAGGTACGTAGTCCTGAAATGGGTTTTGAATGAGAAAACAGAATAATTAAAATATATTATTGTACTGAATTGAGGCAGATTTGCAACCTTATTTAAGTGCATCAGGATTGTTGCTCAGTCCCAGGAAATGTGTTCAACAAGTAGAGCCAAACAAAAATATATAATTTATATATTATGTTGCCGTGAACAACAATATTAATGCAAAACATATAATTTACTGTAAAGTGATACTTCACATTCATTTTAAATTTAAGGGACTGTTCATATATGTATATTTTACATTTTGTGGCATTTTTAAGTTGAGAGCACTGGATTTTAATCTTTCTATATAAAATGTAATAAATATCATGGTCAAAACACAGCAGCGGCACTGAAGCAGTAAAACAAAACTAGGGACAATCACATTTCATGTAATAACAGTCTGCTCCTTTCTATTATGTGCTATACATCCAATTCATTTATGTAAAAGTAGGTCACGGTCACACAAGGACCGCAGGGCACGGGGAAAGGTGACCCAAGTGCAGTACTTGTAGAGGTGGCTGATAAGGGCAATAAAGGACGAGGCAAGGACGTAGTCAAGGTCACAGGCAAAGGTCACAATCCAGTAGGCAGTTAGGGACGGCGACCACGGCGCAAGATACAAGGCTTAGTGAAGCAGGCTGAACTGACAACACAGCAGCAAATGGGAACAGAGGTTAGAGAACAAGAGTGCACATGGAGTAGAAAAATGTTAATGCGATGATTGAAGATGAGAGCAGGGAGAAGAGAAAGAAAGGGCAGGGTAATGGCGGCCTCTAGCGGGAATAAAGGGTAAGGGCTAGGGAACCCCGACATAGGCATTCTCAAGCTATTTTAAATTGGGCTTAATTAGAATAATGACCACTTTTAATTTATCTTCCCAGATTAATTATTTGCTCTTCTCCTCGATCCTTCTCCTCACTCCAAAACTCCATGCATTCAACTTGGATGACTTAACTAAACACATTGACAGCCACCAAGAGGAATATGTGGAGGTAAGTCTGTAAGGTAAAGCGTGTCTCTTTAAAAATAACTATTAAATTTAAGTACGGAGGACTAAATACCATGAATTACTGTTCAAAAGGAAAATGTTACACTGTACCACTATTGCAATAATTATTTTAGGCATCCACCTTTTATATTTAGATTTATTTTTCCTGTTGCTGTGCTTGCCTGATGATGTTTCACCCTTCCAGGCCCTTAGAGAGTGGGTGGCTGTGGAGAGTGATTCCAGTGATGCGCTGAAGAGACCTGAAGTGGAAAAAATGATGGAAATCACTGCAGAGAAACTCAGAAAAATGGGTGGGAAAGTGGACTTGGTGGATATTGGTAATCAGGAGGTATATGTTCACTTTCTTTCCACTTAAGCTGTTTCATCATACTAAGTGTCCCATTAATTCTTATGAGGATTTACCTATTGCTGTTTCCATTATTCGGAGAGGGGGTGCCGAGTGGCTGCAACATTCCAGGTGACTTAAGACCTAAGATTGAGGTCCTTCTCTAAGTGATTGTAATGCTGCAACTGTTAATGCATATTTCATCCACTAGTCTGTGTGAGTCTCTTTGGATGAAAGTGTCTGCTAAATGGCTAATTATTGTATTATAGTTATTATTATTATTTTTATTTCTTGGCAGACGCCCTTATCCAGGGCGACTTACAACTTACTACAAGTGCAAACAAACTGCAAAAATACAGAGAAGGCATCAATCATTACAAATTCAACTTAGCTAAAACATAGCAATTAAAAATAATACATTTTACAAATTCCAATTTACAATTTACACAAGTACAGTAAGAGACTTCCTACATCCTGGACAGTGAAAGCTAAATGATGTCTAGATGTAGGGTTACAGACGAGGGCTACGGGAAAGGGAGCAAGGAGGAAAACAATCATGAACGCGAGGAGCATAGTAAAGCTGAAGTGCTATCTAGTAGGGATAGAGGACTAATATTACATGTGCTGTCGGAAGAGATGTGTCTTGAGTAGCGCCGGAATGAGGTCAAGGACTCTGCTGTTTTGACTTCGGTGGGCAGGTCGTTCCACCACTTAGGGGCCAGGGATGAGAAGGAGTGGGCTCTGGAGGAAGGGGAGTGGAGAGGAGGCAGAGTTAGCCTTCTGGCACTGGAGGAGCGCAGTGGTCTGGAAGGGATGTATGGAGAGACGAGTGACTGAAGGTAGCTTAGTGCAGTGTGGTCAAGACAGCGGTAGGTGAGGGTCAAAGTCTTGAACTGAATGCGTGCCGCTATCGGGAGCCATTGGAGGGAGTGGAGCAGTGGAGTAGCGTGTGCGAATCGGGGCAGAGAGAATACCAGACGAGCCGTAGAGTTCTGGATGAGCTGGAGCGGGTAGTAGTTGCAGACAGGCCGGCCAGGAGGGAGTTGCAGTAGGAGAGGACCAGTGACTGGACGAGTAGCTGAGTCGAGTAGTCGGTGAGGAAGGGACGGATCCGGCGTATGTTGCTCAGGAAGAATCTGCAGGTGCGCGTCAGCGTGGTGATGTGCTGGGAGTAGGAGAGTGCAGGATCGAGGGTGACTCCTAGATTTTTAGCGGAAGAAGAAGGAGAGAGTGTGGTGGATTCCAAGGGGATAGAGATGGGGAGATCAGCAGAAGGTGAGGAAGAGTGGGGGAAAAAGAGGAGATCTGATTTGGAGAGGCTGAGCTTGAGGTGGTGCGAGTGCATCCAGGCGGAAATGGCAGACAAGCAGGAAGAGATGCGTGAGGGGATGAGAGGGTCAGAAGAGGGATAAGACAGGAAGATCTGGGCATCATCAGCGTAGAAGTGGTAGGAGAAACCATGGGAAGCGATGAGGGGGCCCAGGGAGTGAGTGTAGAGAGAGAACAGGAGCGGGCCCAGGATGGAGCCTTGGGGAATGCCTGTGAGGAGAGGTTGGGGGGTGGATGAGGAGCCTCGCCGTGTCACTTGGTAGGACCAGTCGCTGAGGTAGGAGGAGAACCAGGTGAGAGCAGTCCCAGAGATCCCAAGGTCAGCGAGGCAGGAGAGGAGGATGGAGTGATCGACAGTGTCAGATGCTGCAGAGAGGTCAAGGAGGATGAGGACTGAGGAGAGGGAGGCCTCCCAAGCACGGCTGAGGGAGTCAGTGACAGCCAGGAGAGCCGTCTCAGTGGAGTGAGCTGTGCGGAAGCCGGATTGCAGAGGATCAAGGAGTGTTGGGACAGAGTCCGAGTGCTGACGGTGGACTGCCCGCTCGAGAGTCTTGGAGAGGAAGAGAAGTAGGGAGACAGGGCAGTAGTTCTGAGGAGAGGTGGCATCAAGGGTTGGTTTCTTGAGCAGTGGGATGACAGCAGCTTGTTTAAATGCAGAGGGGAAACAGCCAGAGAGGAGGGAGGAGTTGAGGAGGGAGGAGATGAAGGGGAGAAGATCAGGAGCGGTTGCTTGGAAGAGAAGAGAAGGGAGAGGGTCCAGGTCACATGTTGTGGGTTTGTGATGTAGGAGGAGAGCAGAAACTTCAGCATCTGAGAGAAGTGAGAATGAAGAAAAGGAAGCTTGGTCGGTGGGAAGTTTTGGTGTGATGGGAGATGAGGGTGGAGTAAGGAAGAGCCTGCGGATGTCTGCAATCTTGGAGGAGGCAAAATCATCAGCAGTGAGAGATGGGGGAGGAGGAGGGGGAGGAGGGGCAAGGATGGAGGAGAAGGTGGAGAATAGTTTGCGAGGGTTGTTGATAGTGGATTCGAAGAGAGATTGGAAGTAAGACTTCTTGGCTGAGGTGAGAGAGGATGAGAATGTGGACAGTAGGGAGTGGTCGAGTTCGAGGGCGGCTGGGAGTTTGGTTCTTTTCCACTTTTGTTTGGCGGCATGCAGACTAGTTCGGGTTGCACGGAGAACAGCAGAGAGCCAAGGCTGAGGAGGGGAGGGACGGGCAGGATGAGACATGAGAGGACAGAGAGAGTCAAGGGAGGAGGTGAGGGAGGAGAACAAAGAGGAGGTAGCACAGTTGACAGATAGATTTGAAAAACAATCAATGGAAGGCAAGAGAGTGAGGGCAGTGGAGGCAAGGGTGGAGGGGGAGACAGAGCGGAGATTTCGGCGGAAGGTGACAGAGGGAGTGGGTGGAGAGGGGAGGGAGGGAAGGGAAAGGGAGAAAGAAATTAAGTGGTGGTCCGAGATTTCCATGGGTGTCACAGAGAGTGTCGAAGGGGAGCAGCCTCTTGAGAAGATGAGGTCTAGCTGGCGGCCAACCCTGTGAGTGGGCGGAGATGGGGAGAGAGAGAAGTTAAAGGAATGAAGGAGAGGAAGAAATCCGGCACAGTGGGAAGGGTTGGAGAGGTGGATGTTGAAGTCTCCCAGGAGGATGGTAGGTGAGGACAGCAAGGGGAGGGAGGAGAGAAGAAAGTCGAGTTCATCCAGGAAGGAGGTGAGTGGACCAGGTGGACGGTAGAGAACTAGAAGGAAGAGGTGAGAGGGAGAGGTGATTTCCACTGCATGGAATTCAAAGCTGTGGGTTGAGATAGAGGAGAGAGAAGGGGGGACAGAGAAAAGGAGAGAAGGGGAGAGCAGGAGCCCTGTTCCTCCTCTCTGCCCAGTAAGACGAGGGGAGTGGGACAGGACAAAGAGAGAGGATAAGGCAGTGGTTTCAGTAAATCCCAGGCTACACTGATGAAGAAGAAACAAGTTTATTACAGAAAACATAAATACAGGTGAACCCGGAGCTCTCCTCTCACGGAAAGTGAAGAAAAGAACTGAGGATGTGAGCTGGAGAAGCCTTTTTGTATCTTCAGATAGACAGTGCGTTGCAGTCTATTCTGTCGGAAGTGATTACATCTCATTAAAATACAGTTGTACATAATACTTTACCACATACATAATAATGAACACAGACCTAGGTTTGTTACTGTTGTTGAAGTGTTTGAGGAGTTGATTGGTGCTGGTCAGCATTCTTAAGCAGCAGATGTTTATCAAAGACATTGTTGTAAGTCCTTAACCAAATACCTGTGCCCCAAAACACAGAACCTTTATACTGTTTAACTGTTTCAGCTGATTAAATATCCTAGAAGACAGTGGCTGAATTAAATCATGAGAAGACGATGCTTGATTGAAGTAACCCCTCGGACAGAAATGCATTAAGAACTAATTATTAAAGTAGCCCCCAGAACAGAGTAAATACAAACTAATGATTGTTTTATAGACCAGACTGAATTAGCAACATGAAACCATTAGTAATATATAGAGAATATAAAGGAAATAATAAAAGTAAATTTTCCCACTACGGTATGTTTTATATAGAGGTTGATATCTAAATTTGAATCATGAATCTACAAGGCACTCCATAAGTACTTTATAAAAATATTGTAACGCAGCAGTGGGCTGGTAGTCAGCACAAGGAGTGAAACCCAGATCTCCACCCTCCAGCTACCCACACTGCCCTTTTTGCAAAAGGTCCCAACCCACAGGCAAGGTAGTAACATCAGAGCCATGAACTTTACAATATGTTGATCAATCAAATCCCAGAGGATGAAGAAAATAACATTGAACAATGTGTGAGCTGAGCTGTTCATTAGTCCTGCAGTGTTAAGTTCCCAGTGTTACCCAAAGACTCTGGGATGTGAAGCAATGGGACAGAGTATGAATCCTCAGGACATCTGGCAGAGGTCTGAATTTTCAAAATGACCTGGATGACTTCATCCATTTCTTCTAACTCCAAATACGCTCCAGAATAGCTTCAAAAGCTATGTTTTACTGGAATAAAATAAAATAAACAATCTAGGCACAGAAAACAAAATTATTACTTTTTTTTAATTTTGTAAATTTGAACTTGTACAATGGCTTTCAGAAAATGGTGAGCAACTTTATTTTGCAAAAAGGGGAAGATATTATTGAGACATAGTGCACTGTGCTAAACCTCTTCCTCATTTTTTGACAGCTACCCAATGGCAAAATAATTCCTCTTCTGAAAGTTGTCACAGCTCAGTTTGGGAATGACCCCAAGAAGCGGACAGTCTGTGTTTATGGCCATGTTGATGTCCAGCCTGCTAAAAAGGAGGATGGGTGGGCAACAGAGCCTTACAACCTGACTGATATTAATGGTATGTGGTCCTGCCTCTACTTAACAGTAAATACATAATTTTGACAGGGAGATTTGGGAGGGTTCAGACTTTTTTTTTTTTACCTAGAGATACTGTATATTTTGTAAGTCGCCCAGGACAAGAGTGTCTGCTAAGAAATGCATAATAATAATGAATAATACACACACACACACACACACACACACACACACACACACACACACACACACACACACACACACACATTTTTTCCCTATGAAACACACATAATAACTCATGGTTTAAACGACCTATGGCACTTGTCTATAATTAAAATGTATTTTTTCTTGCTGGTCCATACACACCCTTCTGCCATGTTGATGTGTTTATATTCTGTCATATAATTTCTTCGACCAACCTCATCGATCGTTTGTATATGTCAGGTGGCCCATCGTGTCTTTAACCTGTCGCCAACCTGCGCACACTATACGACAGCATAGGACACCCACATGACACTTTCAGGAGTGGGTAAAAGTTTTCAAACATGTCTGAAAACCCACCGATGAGTGCTAACGAGCAAAAACCGACCCAACACAGACACAACAAAATTTTGATGTGTCTTATCGTGTCGGTCTAGTGTGTGGTGGTGGCCTTAAATGTTGCAGCCAGAGACACATTTGTTTTTATACATTATTTACATATATTTTAACATTACATTTCAAATATTTTAAACCTCATTGAAATGTTAAGCTTGTTTCATATACAGAGATATTCATCACTTGAATTAACCAAATCAAAACCTTGACCCACATACCCATTGCAAAATATTAATATGACAGGCATTTTGAAAACATTCATCCTTCTCCCTAATGTAAAGTACTGTTTCATTTGTAATTAATTGTTTGGAGGTTTTGATTGGGCTTGGGTAATCTTTTCTCATTTGTTACACTGCAGAATATAAAGTATATGTTAAAATCATATACAGTATACAGACAAATTCGGCAAATAACTTTTATACTTTATACTTTTATATTTATTGCTTCTTGTCTTTTTTCTAACCTTCTTCTGAAAAGGTAATCTTTATGGAAGAGGGGCATCTGATGGCAAAGCTCCAGTTCTTGCCTGGATTCATGCAGTCGAAGCATATCAGGCTCTAAACATCGTGAGTGTCTCAATGTTCACAATTTCTTGAGTATTATTTGGTGTTTGGGGTCACTGTGAAAACATTGCTAAATTAATACAAGTTTTTTTGTTTTGCTTTGGTTTTAAACCATTTTGGCAGGGCCTCAGTGGTGAACATTATGTAACCAGTAGTAATGGACAAGAATGCAGATTTATACAGCATTCCATTTCCAAGCAATAAGCTTATTAACAAACGGTTTTAAGCCTGTAAAAAATGTTATGGTCTCACGGACACAAACAGTAATGTTTGGTATTTTGGTATTATTGTAGGTTGTGTAAATGTGTTTTCTCAGGTTAACCATAATTTACTTTTAAAATGTGTGTGCTTGAAGTATAATGAAAAGATGTTTAGTGAAAATCAAGCTTTAATTATACAATGAGGGAAAAAAGTATTTGATCCCCTGCTGATTTTGTACGTTTGCCCACTGACAAAGAAATGATCAGTCTATAATTGTAATGGTAGGTGTATTTTAACAGTGAGAGACAGAATAACAACAAAAAAATCCAGAAAAATGCATTTCAAAAAAGTTATAAATTGATTTGCATGTTAATGAGGGAAATAAATATTTGATCCCCTATCAATCAGCAAGATTTCTGGCTCCCAGGTGTCTTTTATACAGGTAACTAGCTGAGATTAGGAGCATTCTCTTAAAGGGAGTGCTCCTAATCTCAGCTCGTTACCTGTATAAAAGACACCTGTCCACAGAAGCAATCAATCAATCAGATTCCAAACTCTCCACCATGGCCAAGACCAAAGAGCTGTCCAAGGATGTCAGGGACAAGATTGTAGACCTACACAAGGCTGGAATGGTCTACAAGACCATCGCCAAGCAGCTTGGTGAGAAGGTGACAACAGTTGGTGCGATTGTTCGCAAATGGAAGAAACACAGTCTTCCTCGGTCTGAGGCTCCAAGCAAGATCTCACCTCATGGAGTTTCAATGATCATGAGAACGGTGAGGAATCAGCCCAGAACTGCATGGGAGGATCTTGTTAATGATCTCAAGGCAGCTGGGACCATAGTCACCAAGAAAACAATTGGTAACACACTACGCCATGAAGGACTGAAATCCCGCAAGGCCCGCAAGGTCCCCCTGCTCAAGAAAGCACATGTACAGGCCCGTCTGAAGTTTGCCAATGAACATCTGAATGATTCAGAGGAGAACTGGGTGAAAGTGTTGTGGTCAGATGAGACCAAAATCGAGCTCTTTGGCATCAACTCAACTCGCCGTGTTTGGAGGAGGAGGAATGACCCCAAGAACACCATCCCCACCGTCAAACATGGAGGTGGAAACATTATGCTTTGGGGGTGTTTTTCTGCTAAGGGGACAGGACAACTGCACCGCATCAAAGGGACGATGGATGGGGACATGTACCGTCAAATCTTGGGTGAGAACCTCCTTCCCTCAGCCAGGGCATTGAAAATGGGTCGTGGATGGGTATTCCAGCATGACAATGACCCAAAACATACAGCCAAGGCAACACAGGAGTGGCTCAAGAAGAAGCACATTAAGGTTCTGGAGTGGCCTAGCCAGTCTCCAGACCTTAATCCCATAGAAAATCTGTGGAGGGAGCTGAAGGTTCGAGTTGCCAAACGTCAGCCTCAAAACCTTAATGACTTGGAGAGGATCTGCAAAGAGGAGTGGGACAAAATCCCTCCTGAGATGTGTGCAAACCTGGTGGCCAACTACAAGAAACGTCTGACCTCTGTGATTGCCAACAAGGGTTTTGCCACCAAGTACTAAGTCGAAGGGGTCAAATACTTATTTCCCTCATTAACATGCAAATCAATTTATAACTTTTTTTGAAATGTATTTTTCTGGATTTTTTTGTTGTTATTCTGTCTCTCACTGTTAAAATACACCTACCATTAAAATTATAGACTGATCATTTCTTTGTCAGTGGGCAAACATACAAAATCTGCAGGGGATCAAATACTTTTTTCCCTCACTGTATATATATATATATATATATATATATATATATATATATATATATATATATATAAGTCATAATTATTCTTGTAATCTATAGTGGTACATGTGTCAAAATCTCTTTTTCTTCTTATATCCCCTTCACATTCCAGGAACTCCCTGTCAATGTGAAGTACATCATTGAAGGAATGGAGGAATCTGGATCCAATGGCCTGGATGCTATGGTTTCTCAACGGAAAGACACCTTGTTTTCTGACATTGATTACATCATCATATCAGATGGTGGTTGGCTGAGCCGGAGGCCAGCTCTGACCTATGGAACAAGAGGAAACTGTTACTTCTTTGCTGAGGTATGGAGACAAGTTGCTTAAGTTGTACACATTATAATGATTATGAAAGATTCGTATGAAAATATCTCCACAGCTAAATGTGATAATTATCTGAAGACTGTAGACCAAGTGTTTTTGCATTTGCATACATGTGTAGAACATGTTATTAAATTAAAACATATTCAATGAATGATGTTTTGCATGTACCACTTTCATTTCCCCCCTCCCAAACATTTCCCCCCATATTTAAATAAGTAGACTTGAAGACCAACAGTTTTCCCCCTGATTCTTAGCAAAACCTTTATAGTTCTGAACATCATAATTAAATATATATATATATATATATATATATAAATACATATACATATGTCTGTCACCTTTTCTCCTTTCTCTGGCTTAAAACCAGTAACAGATAAAATACAGAATTCCAAATTCTGATATACTGGGCAAGCAATAAACTTGGATGACATGGGAGCTGATTTTGGTAATTTCGAGAGGTGTGAAGAATCTGTAATAAAGGATGCTGCATTACGGGTTTCGTCTTGCAGGAGGACGTCCTTGCCCATCGTTGGCGCTATCCCACAGTGTCCATCCATGGCATTGAAGGGGCTTTCTCTGCATCGGGCTCCAAAACTGTCATCCCTGCTAAAGTCATTGCCAAATTCTCAATCCGACAGGTGCCTGATATGGACCCTTCAGATGTGGAGAAACAGGTAGGCAAAGCAATCTGTTTAATGAACAAAATGTATAGTTCATCTTCTTTATTTCTTTATTTAACATAACTGGGATCTCTCTCTCTCTCTCTCAACTTTTAAAAAAGTTTGTACTTTTTGTTCACTGACACCAAATGTATCACAAGATAATATAATTTACATCATGGAACTGATGTACATTGATGAGTTTGCTGTAAGTGATTGGGTTTGTTGTGCTTATCATTTTAGGTGATTGACTATTTAAGTGCTTTGTTTGCTAAACGCAATAGTCCAAATAAGCTGAAAGTGCAAATGGTCATTGGAGCCAAACCTTGGGTGGCTGACATCAATGACCCGCCGTATGAAGCGGGGAAAAAAGCTGTCAAGAAAGGTAATCTTTATTTTAAGTTTAAGTTTATTGTGTTGATTCCTATAAGAGAGAAGTGTAACTAGTGTTACTCACATAGGATTAACTACAAAGTTTGTGCTTTGATTTTCTGCAATCTGGGTAATCTTTTGGTTATAGCCAGTAGAATAGTTTACTTATAATAAACATTTGCACAGACACAAGGTCCCAGCAAAGCTGTCAACATTCCCATGTTCCAATGTGCAAACAAGTTATTTATTTTATATTGAACCTTCTTGACACCAGACATGTAATCGAATCAATGTATCAATGTAGCAGCTACAGACGAACTTTTATAATCCCCTTTTAAAAATGGGTATCATATTGTTTAGTAATGTAGAGGAAATATATAGAAATACTAGATTTCCTCTTGTGCTTTGTGTGCTGTGACCCTGGAGTTCTCTCTTCAGTAACTATTCATTGCCTGCAAAACTTACATTTCTTGCAACGTATTAAAGCCAAATTACATTCCAATGCAGCTGTCAATTTAGAAGTTAATTATTATTATTCATGAGTAATGATAATAATAATATTGATGAGATGGGGAGGTTTATTTTAGAATGCCAATTAAATCACTGCTTTAGTTATTAGAAAGGACTAATCAGACAGTTATTAAAATGTCAAGCCCTTGAGGGTATGTCTCAGAAGAGATATATAAGCTTTGTATTTCCTTGAGAAGTTTGAAAAACATTATTACTTGCTTAATACTTTTGGGTTTTGTGTTTTGCTGTTTTTCCCGTGCACGTAATCATATTAATTGATCTGAGTAGGTTGTTTGCAAGATGATTAATAATATGAGTTGTACAATTTATATACAGTTTCTATATTTGAATCTGAACTTTAATAAGTCAATAACAGTAAATTGCTTATTTTGTAATCAACAGTATTTCTTTCACTGATGAGTTTAGTTCTCTCTAAAATTATTATTTTTTATTTAAATCTAAACTGATCTAAGCAAAAAAACTGATACAAAACTAAAATGATTGCTTTAAGGTTAAGATCAAGAATGTGATTTTGTGTTACATAACATATGTAAATGGTTTCAAAAAATGATGAGACTTGCACTTCTGCCTCAGTGTTCGGAGAGGATCCTCATATGATCCGAGAGGGAGGAACGATCCCTGTAGCGAAAACATTTGAAGACGTCACAGGAAAAAGAATCATAATGCTGCCCATTGGAGGATTTGATGATGGCCTGCACTCACAGAATGAGAAGATGAGCAGGTAAGACAAAAACGCCCTGTTCAGACCAGCTCTAAAGCTGGAGGTCAATCTTCGCATGGTAATGACAAATTGTTATGACAAGTTGTCTGAATGTGAAAACTTACTTGATTTCTCTTTTCTTGGCTGCTTTGCTATGAGGCAACTTGATTCATGGAGATGTTGCGTGTAATTCAAAATAAAGGACCTATATACTGGTTATCCACTATCAAAAGTCAAAAGATGCTACAGCGGAAAAGACAATATAAATACAATCCTTCTGATTTTGCAAATGGAGATGTTTGCAAAACAGTCACATATTCATTTTTTAGTTTTCTGTGAACAATAACAAAATTAATGAAAATGGAAAACTTTCACTTTCCTTTCAAGAGGAATAACTTAATATTATTAATGGCTTAGAAACCTGCAATAATAGTAATACAATGTCTGGTTAATCTAAAATAACAATCCAAAGACCCATAGAAATTAATAATTGTTTTGACAAAATGATCACATTTAATTTAATGAGTAGACTTAAAAAATATAACTGTTTCAGAAAACAAAAAACAAAAAATCAGCAAGTAAATAGAGAATTGTGTTAAATTTAAATTAAGTCCAATTTGGGACAATCCTAAAAAGAAAAGACTGACAAACAATGGAAACCTATAGATAGAGTTGTATGGCTCCAGAAGAACATAAGTACTAAAGTTTTAAAAAATAATGAGAAGACCTATTGCGCTTGGAAATGACAGCTTGGGAGAAATTAGTGAAACTTGCTATATGTGATTGGTAAGAGTAGAGAATGTTTGTTCTGTATTTACTGTACACTACACTCACCTAAAGGATTATTAGGAACACCATACTAATACTGTGTTTGACCCCCTTTCGCCTTCAGAACTGCCTTAATTCTACGTGGCATTGATTCAACAAGGTGCTGAAAGCATTCTTTAGAAATGTTGGCCCATATTGATAGGATAGCATCTTGCAGTTGATGGAGATTTGTGGGATGCACATCCAGGGCACGAAGCTCCCGTTCCACCACATCCCAAAGATGCTCTATTGGCTTGAGATCTGGTGACTGTGGGGGCCAGTTTAGTACAGTGAACTCATTGTCATGTTCAAGGAACCAATTTGAAATGATTCGACCTTTGTGACATGGTGCATTATCCTGCTGGAAGTAGCCATCAGAGGATGGGTACATGGTGGTCATAAAGGGATGGACATGGTCAGAAACAATGCTCAGGTAGGCCGTGGCATTTAAACGATGCCCAATTGGCACTAAGGGGCCTAAAGTGTGCCAAGAAAATATCCCCCACACCATTACACCACCACCACCAGCCTGCACAGTGGTAACAAGGCATGATGGATCCATGTTCTCATTCTGTTTACGCCAAATTCTGACTCTACCATCTGAATGTCTCAACAGAAATCGAGACTCATCAGACCAGGCAACATTTTTCCAGTCTGTCCAATTTTGGTGAGCTTGTGCAAATTGTAGCCTCATTTTCCTATTTGTAGTGGAGATGAGTGGTACCCGGTGGGGTCTTCTGCTGTTGTAGCCCATCCGCCTCAAGGTTGTACGTGTTGTGGCTTCACAAATGCTTTGCTGCATACCTCGGTTGTAACGAGTGGTTATTTCTGTCAAAGTTGCTCTTCTATCAGCTTGAATCAGTCGGCCCATTCTCCTCTGACCTCTAGCATCAACAAGGCATTTTCGCCCACAGGACTGCCGCATACTGGATGTTTTTCCCTTTTCACACCATTCTTTGTAAACCCTAGAAATGGTTGTGCGTGAAAATCCCAGTAACTGAGCAGATTGTGAAATACTCAGACCGGCCCGTCTGGCACCAACAACCATGCCATGCTCAAAATTGCTTAAATCACCTTTCTTTCCCATTCAGACATTCAGTTTGGAGTTCAGGAGATTGTCTTGACCAGGACCACACCCCTAAATGCATTGAAGCAACTGCCATGTGATTGGTTGGTTAGATAATTGCATTAATGAGAAATTGAACAGGTGTTCCTAATAATCCTTTAGGTGAGTGTATATATACACTCACCTAAAGGATTATTAGGAACACCATACTAATACTGTGTTTGACCCCCTTTCGCCTTCAGAACTGCCTTAATTCTACGTGGCATTGATTCAACAAGGTGCTGAAAGCATTCTTTAGAAATGTTGGCCCATATTGATAGGATAGCATCTTGCAGTTGATGGAGATTTGTGGGATGCACATCCAGGGCACGAAGCTCCCGTTCCACCACATCCCAAAGATGCTCTATTGGGTTGAGATCTGGTGACTGTGGGGGCCAGTTTAGTACAGTGAACTCATTGTCATGTTCAAGAAACCAATTTGAAATGATTCGACCTTTGTGACATGGTGCATTATCCTGCTGGAAGTAGCCATCAGAGGATGGGTACATGGTGGTCATAAAGGGATGGACATGGTCAGAAACAATGCTCACGTAGGCCGTGGCATTTAAACGATGCCCAATTGGCACTAAGGGGCCTAAAGTGTGCCAAGAAAACATCCCACACACCATTACACCACGACCACCAGCCTGCACAGTGGTAACAAGGCATGATGGATCCATGTTCTCATTCTGTTTACGCCAAATTCTGACTCTACCATCTGAATGTCTCAACAGAAATCGAGACTCATCAGACCAGGCAACATTTTTCCAGTCTTCAACTGTCCAATTTTGGTGAGCTTGTGCATATTGTAGCCTCTTTTTCCTATGTGTAGTGGAGATGAGTGGTACCCGGTGGGGTCTTCTGCTGTTGTAGCCCATCCGCCTCAAGGTTGTACGTGTTGTGGCTTCACAGATGCTTTGCTGCATACCTCGGTTGTAATGAGTGGTTATTTCAGTCAAAGTTGCTCTTCTATCAGCTTGAATCAGTCGGCCCATTCTCCTCTGACCTCTAGCATCAACAAGGCATTTTCGCCCACAGGACTGCCGCATACTGGATGTTTTTCCCTTTTCACACCATTCTTTGTAAACCCTAGAAATGGTTGTGCGTGAAAATCCCAGTAACTGAGCAGATTGTGAAATACTCAGACCGGCCTGTCTGGCACCAACAACCATGCCACGCTCAAAATTGCTTAAATCACCTTTCTTTCCCATTCAGACATTCAGTTTGGAGTTCAGGAGATTGTCTTGACCAGGACCACACCCCTAAATGCATTGAAGCAACTGCCATGTGATTGGTTGGTTAGATAATTGCATTAATGAGAAATTGAACAGGTGTTCCTAATAATCCTTTAGGTGAGTGTATATATATATATATATATATATATATATATATATATATATTGTAATGAGGTGTGTGGAGAGGTGGTGACAAATAGGTACGTGAGCTTAAGACAGCAGAGGGCACTATTTCCAGAAAAAGAAACTCCTATGTTCTAGCCAGTTCCTTCCAGGGCCTGATTAGCTAATTGACAACAACTGCATCCCCAAATTAGCTAATCAGGTGTGGAGAAAAAGGTATCTCTTTGGTTGTGCTGTGTGTGTGTGTGTGTGTGTGTGTGTGTGTGTGTGTGTGTGTGTGTGTGTGTGTGTGTGTGTGTGTGTGTGTGTGTGTGTGTGTGTGTGTGTGTGTGTGTGTGTGTGTGTGTGTGTGTGTGTGTGGAGAGAGAGAGAGAGAGAGAGAGAGAGAGAGAGAGAGAGAGTGAGTGAGTGAGTGAGTGAGTGAGTGAGTGAGTGAGTGAGTTTGGGAAAGATGTTATGCGTCTGCACCGACGCAAAAGCTTATCTGGACTGTGGAAGAGGGGGAAAGCTGCTGTTGGAGGAAAAACAACAGTCTTTCATTTTATTCAGTTTTTGGTTTGTTGGGCAAGTGGGTTAGTGTCCCACCTGTAGCTAGGGGAACCTGGGTGAAGGTAATGCTCGTTAGAGAGCTAGGCTTTTATTTTGTTTCATTATTTTGCTTGTTTTGGATGGAGAGAAGACCCTGTGCTTTGTTTACTTTCAAACCCGAAAAGTAATAAATTGAGCCTTTGGTTTTGAAGAACAATCTCTGTCTCCAAATACTTGATCCATTTTGCATGCAGCCGCATCACTGTGTCACTATATATTATATATATATATATATATATATATATATATACACTCACCTAAAGGATTATTAGGAACACCTGTTCAATTTCTCATTAATGCAATTATCTAACCAACCAATCACATGGCAGTTGCTTCAATGCATTTAGGGGTGTGGTCCTGGTCAAGACAATCTCCTGAACTCCAAACTGAATGTCTGAATGGGAAAGAAAGGTGATTTAAGCAATTTTGAGCATGGCATGGTTGTTGGTGCCAGACGGGCCGGTCTGAGTATTTCACAATCTGCTCAGTTACTGGGATTTTCACGCACAACCATTTCTAGGGTTTACAAAGAATGGTGTGAAAAGGGAAAAACATCCAGTATGCGGCAGTCCTGTGGGCGAAAATGCCTTGTTGATGCTAGAGGTCAGAGGAGAATGGGCCGACTGATTCAAGCTGATAGAAGAGCAACTTTGACAGAAATAACCACTCGTTACAACCGAGGTATGCAGCAAAGCATTTGTGAAGCCACAACACGTACAACCTTGAGGCGGATGGGCTACAACAGCAGAAGACCCCACCGGGTACCACTCATCTCCACTACAAATAGGAAAAAGAGGCTACAATTTGCACAAGCTCACCAAAATTGAACAGACTGGAAAAATGTTGCCTGGTCTGATGAGTCTCGATTTCTGTTGAGACATTCAGATGGTAGAGTCAGAATTTGGCGTAAACAGAATGAGAACATGGATCCATCATGCCTTGTTACCACTGTGCAGGCTGGTGGTGGTGGTGTAATGGTGTGGGGGATGTTTTCTTGGCACACTTTAGGCCCCTTAGTGCCAATTGGGCATCGTTTAAATGCCACGGCCTACCTGAGCATTGTTTCTGACCATGTCCATCCCTTTATGACCACCATGTACTCATCCTCTGATGGCTACTTCCAGCAGGATAATGCACCATGTCACAAAGGTCGAATCATTTCAAATTGGTTCCTTGAACATGACAATGAGTTCACTGTACTAAACTGGCCCCCACAGTCACCAGATCTCAAGCCAATAGAGCATCTTTGGGATGTGGTGGAACGGGAGCTTCGTGCCCTGGATGTGCATCCCACAAATCTCCAACAACTGCAAGATGCTATCCTATCAATATGGGCCAACATTTCTAAAGAATGCTTTCAGCACCTTGTTGAATCAATGCCATGTAGAATTAAGGCAGTTCTGAAGGCGAAAGGGGGTCAAACACAGTATTAGTATGGTGTATATATATATACACACTGATCAGCCATAACATTATGACCACTGAAGGGTGAAGTGAATAACACTGATAATCCCATTATCATGGCACCTGTCAGTGGGTGGGATATATTAGGCGGCAAGTGAACATTTTGTCCTCAAACTTGATGTGTTAGAAGCAGGAAAAATGGGCAAGTGTAAGGATCTGAGCGACTTTGACAAGGACCAAATTGTGATGGCTAGGCGACTGGGTCAGAGCATCTCCAAAACTGCAGCTCTTGTGGGGTATACCTGGTCTGCAGTGGTCAGTACCTATCAAAAGTGGTCCAAGGAAGGAAAAGATGTGAACCGGTGACAGGGTCATGGGTGGCCAAGGCTCATTGATGCACGTGGGGAGTGAAGGCTGGCCCGTGTGGTCCGATCCAACAGATGAGCTACTGTAGCTCAAATTGCTGTAAAAGTTAATGCTGTTCTGATAGAAAGGTGTCAGAACACACAGTGCATCGCAGTTTGTTGTGAATGGGGCTGCGTAGCCGCAGACCAGTCAGGGTGCCCATGCTGACCCCTGTCCACTGCCGAAAGCACCTACAATGGTCACGTGAGCATCAGAACTGGACCACAGAGCAATGGAAGAAGGTGGCCTGGTCTGATGAATCACAAGTTCAAGGTGTTGACTTGGCCTCCATACTCCTTGTCCTGTAAGTAGAAGACCTAGAATATACTAAGGACTTAAATGATATGTTACAGCTGTTGTACCATTGTAGGATCAATACATGTTAATCCCTTGAGTATGATGTCATGTGTTGATTTTTCATCTGAATCTTAATAAGAAGTGATTATACATAAGTGCTCTTTTTCTTCAGCCTTGACCAAAACTGTCCTGACCCAGGACACAACTGATACTATCTGAAGCACAAAGTGAAATGTTTGACCTCAGCAGTGTAACAGTTTCAAGCACGGTTCTTTATGCACAAGCAGTTCAAATGGTTAGGAGTAATTCCCTGAATGATATATGATATTTTCAAAAAATCATGAACTTACTTTGTGTGTAGCTTTTCAAACAAATAAGTTCTCGTCTCCAATGCGAAGGAATTATACGATAGGCAAATTGTTCTTGAATTAGATCTGTTAAAGTAATAGGCACTGTTACACGTTAAACAAGTTTATTTTACAGAAAAACAATATGGATACAAAAATACATGATGAGGTTT
The DNA here is from genome assembly GCF_036373705.1 of Amia ocellicauda. Lineage (NCBI taxonomy): Eukaryota > Metazoa > Chordata > Actinopteri > Amiiformes > Amiidae > Amia > Amia ocellicauda. The sequence continues at coordinate 40,037,304 of NC_089859.1, read as the reverse complement.
TATTTGGACCAGAAATGGTTTTGGTGGACCACCAGGTTAGTTGGGGAAATACTGCTCTAAAACATGCTTCATTTAAATAGAGAGGTCAAAGATTTTAAAAGCCAGTGGGGATTATCTTGCATACAGAATGTTTCTGTACAAAAAAAAGCAGAATGTGTTCCTGCCTCCCCTAATCAAGATATACGATTTTTAAATGTAAGGATACTCCCAACTGGATTTCCTTTGTTAGTTCCTATTGTGCAAGAAGCTGACTTCAGCAACTTCTCTGAAAAGACATTACACGATCTTCATTATTCTCTTTACAAAAATAGCAAGGAAAAGACTGCTGGACACAGAGCTGAATACAGCGGAACTATGGTAAGTGTTTGAACACTAATGTATGTTGATATATTAATAGACAGAAAAATATGACCAATGAACACAAGCTGTTGTCAGTGTTCTATTTTAAAGCAGATTACATGCCACTTACTAAAGTGAAAAAAATATATTTATCTTCAATACCGTACTGGGCTGACAAAAGTTTAAAATAACAACAACAAAAAAAAAAACATTTTGGTTATTTTAATTTTAAAGACAGATACAGCAATAAATAACATTGTAGAAAATGACAATCACACACTCCAATTCTACTTTGTTTTAGTTACAGCCTATACCTGCTTTGTATAGGTTTAGATGAGTTTAAAATGTTTTAAGATAGTGGAGCTCACAAATGTGATTTTGACCTGCATTACACTGCATTATCCTTGTTTTGTGCAATATATGCTTAAGGACAAATAGAATTAACTAAATTGGTCTTCAGAGTGAAGTTCTGATGTCTTTCAACATATTCCAGCCTAGGTCAACCTGAATGAGTAGTTCAAAAAATGTCCCACTATAATGGTGTTACTGTGTAAATGTTATATGAATGTTTAAAGTACATTGCATAACTGATGTCATCAATAAAAGTGCAATGAAAGCAAGGCAGAATATTTAGAGTAATAATCATGTTAGATCATACAAAAAGGTTAGTATCCCTTTAAGAATACATAAGACGTAATTTAAATGCCTGCAAAACCAATCTGTCAAGGTTAGTCCTGGGGGAGAAGAGGGGAAGAGAAAGAGTGGTAAAATTAGATAAATACATTCAAAAACAAGAATTGTATTCAAACTGGTGGGGGATGATGTGAATTCTAAATATATTCTGTGAATTCTCACCTCCTTTTAATAAGGAAAAAATAACAGTGTTTACATATATGATAATTGAACTTGTATGTAATACAGGAGAAGTGACACTATTGTAACATGTTGGTTGAACAGGTGTATTAAATATTAACTTGCAGTGAAGTGAAAAATATTCACTGGACTTTCACCAGTAGCCGAGTCCAATTAATATACTGGCAAAGCGTATTTCATACAAGAGGAACACTATAGGGGTTTGTCAACTAAAAGGAAATGCCAAAAAAATTAAGCTGGAACTGAAAGGTAAGAATTACACAGAAACTGCTCAGGAAAATGTTCAGTTAAATTGATGCAGAAAGTTACATTTCTTTTCTAAAAAGGTAATCAACCTCAACATGGCCTACAGCATTTATTGTTTCTATGAGGTAATAATACATTAAAACAGATGTTAACTGGAATACAAGGCAGCTCATGTTGTCATATAGCGTGTTATTGTTTCCACTCTGAATCCCTGAAGGCAAAAACAGGCTTGCTCTTGTGTTCATGCTGTTAACCTTTAACCCTTTGCTGTTGTTTTGATAACAGACTTTTAGTGTGGCTCCATTTCTTTAGGTCTTCCTTAGGTTTATCCACTTTAAAAGGGCTGTGAGCTTATACATACAAACAGGTTTTATTCTAAGTGAAGCATTTAATAGACTCTTGAAAATGTAAAAGTAACTGTCAAAAGTATTGTTTCTTGCCATAGTACTATTGGGGCATATTCTTGTTTACTAAAAATGTACCTGTGACACAACAATGTTATCACTACCAGTAAAAACAAGTCAGTTCAGTTCAGTTTACCTGACACGGGAATCACAGTAAAACACGGCATTAACAAATACAAATAAAGAGATTAGGGAGTACAAATACCAAAAGGGATTGCAAATTGCAAATGTAAAGTATAGAACAGACAATAGACACGTTAAGGCTTTGAAGCACCCTGTGAATCAGGCTAGCCTCCGCCCAAACCCACTTCCTCATGTGGGCGCCCTTGTTGTCTGTGTCCGGCGGATAAAGCCGGTTCTCTGAAAGCTAACAAGTACATTACAATGTGTCCTTTCCAAACAAAAAAATGCATTTTTGCACAAATTTGAAGATTCTCTGCATTCTATTGGAATTCCCTGAACTAATTCGAGGGGTACAGTGCATTTGTCTAGCGCCACGGGGAGTTTGTATAAGAGTTTCGTGTAGACCAAATCAAAACTTGAACACAGATTAATTTGATTGTCAAATGACATTTTGGGCCCGTAATTCAAACTGCGCGGAATTTCCTTGCAAAATGTGCTTTGTGTGTCCAGATCCAATCGTTTAGCCAATACGGATTACAGATTGTGGTGCAATACCCTCGCCCTCCGCTAAAGGCAGGGCAACTAGAGATCCCTAGAATTGGCTTTGATGATTGTGTAGGATCGTGGTCTCCTCCTTAAAACCATACCATACAATAAACTGTTCAAAAGGCGGTAAAATCTGTGAAGAAGAAAAAAGGTACCACACCTGGTATATTATGAAGCAATCGGAGTCCAAAGCTGGTAATTAACAAATCTGCTTCACACTGAATTTAAACCACACGCAAATATCCACAGCGAGAAAGGTGAGCTGAAAGTAAGGAAATAACGTAATTAAATAATATTCCATGAATAACGTAATATACCGTTAACCGTGTTTTTGTCTTTGTTCACTTTGTGCTTTTCCTGTTGTTCTTCTCAGGTGAAGCTCCTTGTTTCCGTAATTATGTTATATATGTCCTCTGAAGTGACAATGTCACCTTTGGACGATTTATTCCAGTACATAGATGGACACCAAGATGACTTTGTACAGGTAATAGAGAGGGATCATTAAAAATGGTCTGATTATACTGATGCATGCTTTGCCTGACATGGAGGGGGTAGGACTGATATAGCAATCTTGCAGTGCCAATACACTCCCCCATTAGTTGTGTTTATCTCTTTCTTTCACTTACAAAGATAGTGGTTATTTCCTGTTTTTGCTTCTCCTACAAAGATAAAGGGACAAGCGGAATTTTCTTTCAGATTTTCTTGGATTTTTTATAATTGAACACTGGAAGTTGTAGTGTCACTTCCCCTGTGAGGGTCTGTTTAGGAAATAATTAAAAATGTGTGCACACACATATGAAGCACTCACACACACACACATATGAAATGCTCACACACATGTATGAAAAACCTCTCACACTGAATTTCTTGCATGCACTTTAAAAGTTTCATATGTATGTGTGTAAGCATTTCATATGTGTGTGTTTCATAAGTGTGTGTGTGAGCATTTTATATATATGTGTGTGTGTGTGTGTGTGTGTGTGTGTGTGTGTGTTCCATAAGTTTGTGGGAGCATTTCATATGTGTGTGTGCGAGAGTATTCAATTTCATATGTGTGTGTGCACAAGAAGTTTAAATTATTTTACTCCCCCCCTTTTTTTTTCTTTATTTAAAGAAATTAAGCATGACACTGAAATGAAGGAGACACAAAATAATAAACTGGTTTTGAGAAAAGTGATCAACTTTGTATGTGTCTGTATAGACCTTGAAGCAGTGGGTGGGTATCAAGAGCGATTCCAGTGATCCCAGGACCTGGAATGAAGTGGAGAGGATATTAAATGTGACAGCAGTGAAGATCAGAGATCTAGGAGGAATTGTAGAGTTTGCTGATGTGGGAAAACAGCAGGTATCTCTCTTTTTGGTATTGTTTTGTCATTGCATTTTGAAGTATTGCATTTAGTATCTGATACATTATGAAGGTGTCTTTTTATGAATTGTTGATCTAACAGAAACCAAGATGTTGCAATATTAGGCTATTGTTTCTAAATACAGAAATTTAATGACACATTCTATTTGCTTTTGTAAAGATGCCCAATGGAGAATCCATTCCCATACCACCAGTAATCTTAGCAGAATTCAAGAAGGACCCAAAAAAACCTACTCTCTGTATTTATGGACATGTTGATGTGCAGCCAGCTGAGAAGGAGGATGGCTGGGCAACAGATCCATACACTCTAACCGAAGTTAATGGTCAGTTCAGTCAGTCATCTGTTTTTCCAGCTGTCATTTAAACAAGGTTCCTTTCAATCTGAAAGCCATGGAGTCTTTTATCTCACATTGATGCTCAGACCAGCAGAACAGCTGAAACAGAAGCAGGAAATGTGGCTTTGGGCAGCTTTTACAAAAATATTTAGGATCATTCTAAATCAAACATGCAGAGTAAGAATGTAGAACATGAAGAGGACAGTACAAAATATTCAGTTGCAATTCTAGAACTTCACAGCTCCAGCAATGTATAGTATTTTGCAGGGTTATAACATTATGCCAAGAATGGTGACTGATATGGGACCAGAAGAGTTGAATCAGAACAATATAATTGAAGTGAAAGGAGAAAAGTACAAAACAGACCTGTTGCATTACATTACTGTTGGACAACATTAGAATTAATACATTAATTAATATCAAATGGTGATTTGCCAAAATAAAACAAAGTTAATTTAGTTTTTACATTGGTAGTTTAAAAGTTTTTCCAATCTAGACAAATGTTACAGTAAGATTATACAGTAAATGTGTTGTTGCAGGTAACTTATATGGACGAGGAGCAACAGATAACAAAGGACCTGTTCTTGCTTGGATTCATGCAGTGGAAACCTATCAAGCCATGAAAAAGGTATTTAATTAATGCATCTATAAAGCGTCACATCGATTTCTCTGGCGTTGGAGTTGATCTTATCTGTCACATTGTGTCTCTAATTAGGAAATTCCAGTCAATTTGAAGTTTATCATTGAAGGGATGGAAGAGGTGGGATCGACTGGCTTGGAGACATTGGTTAAGCAACGAAATGACAGCTTTTTTGCTGATGTGAACTATATAGTTATCTCAGACAATGTTTGGGTAAGCAAGAAACCTGCTCTCACTTATGGAACCAGAGGAAACACCTACTTCCTTGTTGAGGTAAATTCCTTTTAAAATGTATTGATTTTACATAAAGCATCATAGTCACCACATTTTGATTTTAAACTTTGAGACTGCATTTCAATGTTGATTCACTGTTTGTCATTTTTTTCCCCAAATTTAGTTAATTACAGAGGTGTACTATGGGATTGGGGTCATATTTTCCCCCAGGCTATAGAATTAAGTCTTGAAAAATGGGCATAAGCCCTATTAAATATTTTGCAAACACGTCAATGGCACATGAAAACAGAAATTCAAAAGATGAGACCCTCTCACTCCTGTTTCCTTGATTTGGCTAAATGATAAATAATAATTAATTAGATGTGGAAACACATTTCAAAGAACAAAGTGGCCACTGCATATACCATACCTCATTTGTCACCCTTTCAGTTAGACTAATGAATACAAATTGGCAAATGGCTTTCCTGTGATTTTGCCTGAAAAGCCCTTTCACTTAAATTAGTATAGTATTTCAATGTTAGAATGATAAATTCAAATATTTGAGGTGTGAAGATTACACCAAGCTTTGATCTTAAGGTTAATTATTTTTTAGATATCCTGTACATCTCTGGCTTTGAGATTACAATGAACCTTCACCCTAAACCTTGAACATTTTGATTTTAAAATACCAGCTTGATATATTGACAAAATACTGCAGTTCTGTGATGTCATTCCATTGTTGTAGGTTGAAGGACAGAAGCAAGATATGCACTCTGGAGTCTTTGGGGGTTCCGTTCATGAACCATTGATTAATTTGATAGCTTTGCTTGGTAAGGAACATCATCTTATTTGATACTTATTTGGTCTTTGGTTGCTATTGGATTTGCACCCTTATTGAGCTCCGCTTTCTCAGTTGTTTTGCAAGATATGATTCTTCTATCACTTTTCATTCTTAATTCTCAGGGTTTATAATTGAGTATAAAAAAGTATTTCTCTTTTGCCTTCAATCAATATTTATTGGATTATCTCTATTTAGTAAAGGGATCTTAATTGCTTCAGTGCTACAGATCCCATACCATCCTAAAATAGAAAACACACATTTTCTAAATTGCCCTGGACAAGGGTGTCTGCTAATAAATACATAATAATAGTGTTATTATTCAATGACATTGACTTCAATTTATAAGAAATTGCATTAAAACTAGTGTTAATCTATATTTTACTTACAAATAATCAGGTCCACACTGTAGTCATTCTGGTTAAGAGATGTGTGACATCTACCTAATTGCATGCAGCCCCATGGGAGCTACCAAGCACAACCTAATGTTAGTTGTTACAGACTAGATTTGAAACAATTACCTCTGATCTATAAGGTATACACTGCATTCTAAGTGGAGGCTTTACTGGATAGGGAAGGGGTGGAACGTGCTCATTGTTTCTCGGTTTAGCAGAAGAACAGGAGAGAAACAATTGCTTATGGCCTTTACTAAAAACATACACTTAATGTATCTGGTTATTAAAAGTTTCCTTATAGGCAAAAGTGAAATGTGTCGTGTTTCCAGAAAAACAAAACAAAAATAATGTATGGATTTCAGAGAAGAAAAGATTAAGTGCTGTAAAATAACCATAAGATGACTCTCGGTGAAAACAATAACACATTTATTTAGGATAACCAACAGCACACCACCACTCTTCACTGGCGTGCTCTAACTCACTTGCACATTAGTGCGCATTTGCTTAATAGGGCTTTTGGACAGCCAATCAGCTTTTAGCTGAGCTTCCTTCTACATTTCCCATATATGGCATAACTCTGACGCTTGAACTATGCACATATTCCACAATATGTTTTTGTTCTTTGTCTTTCAGCTGGTTAAGTAGAGCAGAAGGAATATTAGATTCCAGTATATTTTATGACTTTTGTTTTTTTAAAGAGAATTAATCCTCTCTCTCTCCATTGGTATTTCATATTTAGTATATTATCTTTCCAGGCAGTCTTGTAGACAGCAAGGGTACAATCCTGATCCCTGGCATAAATGAGGCTGTGGCCCCTCTAACAGAAGAGGAGAGGAAACTGTATGAGGGTATTGATTTTGACCTGGAAGAACACAAAAATGACACTGGCGTGACACGCTTCCTCCATGACACCAAGGTAAACTATCAGAACAATAGAAACAGAGGCTGACCTATTTTTAATTCCCCAAAAGGCTCTCAAATGTATACATGCAGAAACTAAGTGGTACTCACATGCTTGCTTTAAAAACTAAACAAATGAGCCCTGTTACACTCTCCCCCTCCGTCCAATTTGGTGCCTTGACGCGTATTTACATCAGACTGAGTTTGCTGCAGGTAAATTACGGAGGAGTTTAGAGGGGGAGATTGTAATGGAGCTCATACTGTACATGAGCATGTTACGTGATGTTAAGTGATATAACCCCTCTGTAAAATCAGTACAGTGATAAGCCTCAGAAGTTGGGAGACCTGGTCTTTTGGTGTAATGGGCTGTAACAGAGCACGACACGGGGGTGTTCAGTTTTGCTGACAGGCTTTTATTCAGCACCTTAATAATCGGGGGAAATAAACAATGATATCCTCCTCACGGAGGAGCCTTCAAACTCCGAGAGGAGTTAAAAACAAGGGCAGAGCCATCTTGGTAGTGTAAGTTTTAAATTTGTATTATATTACCTTGTTAAAATGTATTTTCATATAATCACGTTCCCTCTTGCACTGAACAAATGCTCAGGAATGTACCCATCTTTTCAGGGGATCTCCCTGAAAGAAAGAGCAGGGAGGTTAAATAGAGCGAGCCACAGCTGTGGTGAGATGCGGCAGGTGCGTCTAACTACTTGGTGCAAAGCACCTAAATGAGACACAGCCGCCAGCACCGATGAGAGACAATCCAGCCCTCACTAATAGCTGGGCCGTGACAGGGCCGACCTATCACACAAGCTTATCAGTCTACTGTGTGGAGCTTCTGTGTGGCTGAGCACCTTGCAGGAGTGTCTGTGCAGTGTGGTTCGAATCCCGAACAGGGAGCTCCAAACTGCATTGGTGACGTACACATGACACAAGTATGCAAAGGAATAATTGCAATTATTTTTTAGAACATCTAAAGTGGAATAAAATAACTGTTAGAAACCAGAAAGAGGTTGTTCTTGCTTGTTATTTTGAAGAATTATAAAGCATGTACAGCAGATTATGTGAATTAAATGATTGGCATTGATGACTAAGTCTAAACTGTTTATAAATATTTTAGGAGGATATACTCATGTCTCGCTGGCGCTATCCATCCCTCTCTATACATGGAATTGAGGGTGCTTTTTCTGCTCCTGGCACAAAGACTGTTATCCCCAGAAAAGTTACTGGGAAATTCTCTATCCGCCAAGTACCTAATATGGACCCTCCTGTGGTGGAGAGGCAGGTATGAATCTCATGACTCTTTGATTTGATTTATATATATATATTTTTAAACTTAATGTATATTAAGTATACTTTTAATACCTTAATATGTGAATTTTGTAAAATAAATATTATGTTAATAATAATAATTAATAATTAATAAATAAATAATTATAATCAGTGATAGAATATAATCAATCCAATGGAGTAACACTGGAAAAGAGACTTAAATACTTAAATACAGTGGAGTAGTGGTTAGGGCCGTGGGCACCAAGCCGAGGATTGTTTAGCTAAACATCCCTAAACGCTTCCCATTCATTCTCTATGGTAGTGCTAAACCACTACGGATGTAATACGCTATGTCTTGTGGCGCTGTTGCGCAGTTTCTGCCTGCATTTACAGAAGTCGTTTAGGTACTTTGTGTGTTTTGACAGAATGACAAGCAGCTTTTTAATCCTCTGGACATCGATATAAGTGGAAGTGAACGTATATATAAAGCACTCACATTCATTATACAGAGATCACATTTACTGGGTATTTTAAAGGATTACAAATATTTATATTTTATATGGTGGTAAGTTGTATTTTATTAGGCTTTTCAAAACATGACAAAGTGAAAATACTGTTATTTACGTCTTGTTCTTTTATATCCTATAATGTGTACGTGCTTCAGTGACTACAGGAAGCACCGCTCAGGTAGTCTGTTTATTCTACATGATGACTAAAGTTATATTAGGTGTAATGCAAGGTTTAAATGTGTTTCAATTTTACACTGTATTCATTTCGTTTTGATTTAATAGTCTATCAGCACCCTGACTGTAAAAGCTTTATAATAGTTAAACAACAAATTAAATTATTTGTATATGACATGCTATTGACTTCACACAGGAGGAGAAGAAAAATGCATGGGAATGTATATTTAAGGGGACACCAGAAGCATTTAACTGATGAGAAAGTTATACAGAATGATAGAAATATAGTGGCAATGAGCTTGACACAGGAAATTACATGGTGTGAATTCAAAGCATCATATTAAAAAATAAACTGACAAAAGAAATAGGAGAAATAAATAAATAAATGACAGTCAATATATTTTTGGCCTTTCTTACATTTTAGTTTCTTTGAAATCTCAACAGTTTAAATTTGATACAGAAATCATTCTGGAATGGCACACAAGGAAAATAGTACAGTGGACATGAAAGTATATATGTAACATCTATTGTGGTTATATGTATTGCTGGTTTTACTATTGTATATTATATTAAACAGTTTAAATTTAACACAGAGGTTTTTCTTCAAATCCAAATAATAAGTGTATATTTACACATGCTTGTTTTTGGTGAACCATTATAACTTACCATTATCTAAAAAGAATGCACCCACCTAGTTATTCAGACGTAACCAGTACCAGTGAATACTGGGCTTTACTGTAACAATAATGACAAACAAGTTATTGAATGTGCAGAATTTTTGTTATAAGTCACACAGAGAGAGTGATCTAATGACGTACTTTCAACTGTCCTTTGGGGGAACAAAAACATGTAAGAAACTCTCTTACATTGTCCAGTAACAGACTCTGAAATGTAGTTATTTGCCATTTAATAATGCATTTTACTATTTACTTACGTAAGATATTTTAAGGTACAGCAAATTGTTCTACAATGTAGAATTTCTACATGGGAACCCATGACTCCTTATAGCCTGCAGTTTAACCTTAACTAGTGTGTTCTTGTGTTGACCTTTTTGACCTTAAGCATGGACAGAGTGAAGCATGGTCTCATCACGCATTGAGCTCATGGTATAGAGATGTTCCATTATTATTGGTGTTGTAAGAAAAATATAAACTTTTAAACTGAACAAATTAGCACACACGAAGAACAACAATGACAAGGAGGAGGACAGGAGGAAGGGGAGAGAGAGAGAGAGAGAGAGAGAAAGACCCGGCTGCCTGCTGCTGACTAGACTGACCACAACTGCTCTCTGTGAGGAACAGTGAGAGAAATCGGGTTTTATCGGTTTCTTTCCCATTAGTTGTTTTACCAATATAATTAAATTATGTTAGTTTTCTATTTGTCACAAATAAATGATTATTGCACACCTGTGACTTGACTGTGTCAAGTCCCTCTAAAAATAATCTTATTGAGGTATAAATAGGCCTAAGAGATTTCAGTTCAACTATTTATTGGATTAGCTGAAAAACCAAGCATAGAAAAAAATCCTCTTACACTTATTATACACTTGCTAACTTAGTAAGATTAATTTAGCAGTTGGCTTAATTAAATTCTGTGGTTTCTTTCAACTGTCACAAGAACAAAAACATAAAACTTTTCATCTTAACTTTTCCAATAGCAGTCCCAGAAATAAATGTACTTATTTACCATTTACTTACTTAATGTACTTTATAACTAAGTTACATCAGTTGCTTGAAAGAACTACAATGGTCTTTGAGTAATAGAAATGTGAGCACATACAGAAAGTTAAAAAGTCATACTAGGTAAGTACACAATAAAATAAAATTACACTTAAGATAATATGCTTCAAACAAAACTGAAGAGTAAAAATGCATTACAGATCAGAGTTACTGGCATTCTTAATCACCTAGGCACTGAAAGTCTCTTTCATTTCTCTTATAATAATTGTATGTTTAATTAGTAGTGAATTTATTCTACAAGCAAACTTGCATAATTGTGATATTATGCTTTCCAAACAAAGAAAAGTATACATCACATTAAGTTACACAAGCAGTGTTAAAACAAAAGTAATACTTATAGGCACCTGGTGGTGACAATGTGCAATGACCACTGTAACAGGGCAATTCTCACGGTTTAGGGCTCGCAGTCCATTACACCTATTCTCGACTGGCCTGGACTCTGGAGTGGAGGATTGTGGGTTCAATCCCCAGGTGGGGAGGCACTGCTGTTTGCAGACTGCTCCACTAAATGCCCAGCTGTATAAATGGGTACAAATGTGAAAATAATGTGATATTTTGTAACAATTGTATGTCACCCTGGATAAGGGTGTCTGCTATGAAATCAGGTATTAATAATAGGAGATATTAGGAGCTAATTCTTCTTGCTTATACTACTAGCTCTGCATCACTTGACCCCTGTGTTACTGGATTTATAGGATGGTACTTTTGTATACACTGTTATAAAAAGGTGCATTAAAGTATTGCTTATGACTTGAAAGTGTGCTTTTGTTTCAGGTCACAGAACACCTTCAGGAAATCTTTGCAAAGCAAAACAGCCCTAACAAGCTGAAAGTGACAATGGTTGTTGATGCAAAACCTTGGATGGCTGATTTGAAGGACCCTCAATATGTTGCAGGTCAAAGAGCAGTAAAAACTGGTTGGTGGCATTTATTTATTGTTTTGGACTGATTATTCTAAAATTAAGAGTATAATGATTGTTAATGAAAATTATAGCATGATGTATTTAGAGTTATCATCCTGTATAAGCACTGCCTGCCCTGTATATATGAATCCATCTGTGCTTGTTTCTCTTTCGAAGGTTAATTGAAGAGTGTTTGCAGGTTTCTGGTTGGCTTGTGAATTAAGTAATTAATCCTTTGGGCCAGAGGCATAGTGATATAAAAATAGAAACTGTTGCTAATTAACATAATCATGTGAGCTCAGTGGCAAAGTTGTTGTTTCCTGTCATTGGTTTTCTCAAACCAAATAACTGCAGTTCAAAACTCCAGTGGATTTCAATATTCTAAGTATGTTTTTTATTTTAAAAGCCAGCAGACTCCTATTTATTCTTTAAGGTTGCCAGAAAAATAAATGTATCAATTCTATTTTTTCAGAGATTGTAGTGCACTTTAAAGTTTCCGGTTAATTGAACTGAGTTAAGACATGGGTTGTTGACATTTGTATCAGCTGGACCTGTTACTGCTACTTTGAGTTTCTTGTGAAACGTTTAGTTTATAAATCTATGTAAGGTATTTATATAGATATATAGTGGCACTGTGTGGGGTTGGACATGGTAGCTGGGGCTCTTTAGATAGTGTCTAGGGTACAGAAGCAGATGAATGTGGAGAGATATGGTGCAAGGAGGTGATATTTATACAAGGAGGAGGTGGTCAAAATTAAACTGACAAAACCAAATAAACACCTTGCTCTTATTTCAGCCTAACTAGAACAGATCCCTAACTACACACAAAACTACTATAAAGACACACAAGTTTTATGGCCTAGATAAGCTTATCCACTTTGCCCTAATATACCATACCAAAATACACAATTTTATAGTAATACAATGAACTGTACTACACTGTATTTTACTATAAAATGCTGTACTGCATTGTAATACACTTTACTGTACACTGTATTTTACTGCAACATACACTAGACTGTTAATTTGTTGTATTGTGCTGTACTGTACTACATAACATCACAACTACAACACTGATCGTATTACTACACACAAAGTCAAGGTCATCATCACACCCCTCCCAGCATCTGATCTCTGCCTTGTAGGAGATCCAATTTTGGACCAGGTCTCAGCACTTACACTGCACTTTACGTCGTAGTGGGCATCTTTGGCTGATATTGTATACCAGCTTATGTTACCACTAAACCACTGTGTGATTGTGTTTATCAGGGACACTATGTTTATCAGTCATTTTGTGTGTGAGGGTGTGCTTTGCCAAAAGATACTATCAGACCTACATCACACCTTAATACAATGAGCATTGCTGATGAGAACAGAGCTTCGTCAATTTCCAGTCATGACTGTCATTGTTTATTTTGTTGCAAAAGGCCAGTGTTGGAGCAGTAGATGGATTAAATATAAGCATTAGATTACTTTATAGGGAAGCATTACCACATGTGACCATTATGTAATTATGATTTAAAACAAAGGCATTTGCAATCTTTGTTTTTTTGGTTGCACTTGTCAGTAGAAATAATACAGGTTATGATACAGTAAACATGTATGGGAATAGAGTTGCCATCATAGATCCAGTAAGTAGCTGGATCACACCAACACAGTGTAATAAAGCATAGATTAAAATGGTTCCTACTCTTAGCACTGGATTTCTTGTTGTGTAAATTCCAATGAGTCCATTCATATCCATGGCACAAAAACGTATATATGATATATGATACAATGTTGTAATGTGTATATCATGTATAAATAGAAGTCTCAGTCCCCAATATAAACACCTATTTTATCTCTTCAGTGTTTGGAGTGGAGCCAGACCTAATTAGAGAAGGCTCCACAATACCAATTGCTAGAAACTTCCAGGAAATCACAGGGAAGAGTGTCATGATGCTGCCCATTGGAGGCGCTGATGATGGAGAGCACTCTCAGAATGAGAAGATCAGCAGGTAAAGTACCTAAAGCAGGCCTGCTAATGATAACACTGCCAAGCCATGTAAACAAAGTACTTCTTGGTCTTAATACTGATGTTAATAGGCACACAGAAGAAAGCAAAGGAACAAACATTTTGCAAAAGCCAGTAATGGTTGAACAATCATCTTAATTGCCATTTGCAAATATTAGAGGAAAAAAATGAAGGTTATTTTTTCCCTTTATACTAATATATATAGTAGAATGATTAATGTGTATGTGACACCACAAATATTGGCTAGGCACAACGTTGGTCAGGCATTCCTCTTCTTGCTCCACAACAAAGATCTCACTGTTCCCAATGTTATTAAACCCATGTCATACATTGCTCTCATACTGATATAACTGAGCCAATTTCTAGTTGCAGTAAGCTGTAAACTAATTAAATTAGCCATTTGTCCATACTAAAACGCCTGGTCCCAAATATTATGTCTGGCTTCTAGGTTTCTGCATTTTTCTAGTCTTTTTACATATTTTTTCTGTATCTTTTGCATAATAATTGTAAGATGATATAATGATATATGGTGCCACAGATACCTGGTGAACCATAGATGCGACTGGGTGAGTTAATAGGCGTCACAATGATTGATCAAGTTTTTAATAGTTTTATGACCCTATTCATACAATATTGCTGTAATAAAGCATTACAACGTCAAGTCATTCAATGGTCTCTTCTGTAGTAAGAAACATTGGGCTATATATGGTGTGAATGGCAGAGTTTACATGTGGAAATGGGCGTGCTTTTCCCGTGTTTTCTTCATTTTTACACCTTTTACTCGTTTATGAATAACCCTGTCCTTCTTTGTGGCTGTTCTTTGGCCGCAAACCTGATTCTTGAGTTTTTTGTGCCAAATGTGCACACACATCACCATTTCACAATGAGAAGCTTCAGTACTGTTTTAATAACTTTATGAAGACAGACAAAATTAGAAACAGACATGTTTCCGCTCAGAAGCACTCCTCAGTGTTTGGAAGTACATGGCAAAATCTTCTGTTATTTTTCTCTTTAAATGGCAAATGGCTACTTATGATATGCTCTTGCTTATTAATGCTACAATATTTTCTACAAATCAGTCTACCCTTCAGTTACCTGTGGTCACACTTACAACTTTCATGCAAACCCCTTCAATGGGGTACCTTATATTCTTGATATTAATACCTATTCATATATGTCATGATACAATGCCATCAAATGTATGCTATGAATCTAACAGTAAAGCATTAGGATAGGGTGCAACACAAATATTCAATATGTTGTTTTGTAATTACACACCTTCTATACAAGTTTTAGCTTTTTTCCTTTGACCTACTATTGAACCTAACCAATTCATTTTGTTATTTGTTCCAGATCCAACTACATACAGGGGACAAAACTTTTTGCTGCCTATGTGTATGAACTGTCTCAGGTTTAATAAGACTGACTTTGCATTTGAAGAACCAAATGTCTTTCCCTGTGTGTCTGTGAATAAGGTCACTGTCTCATGGTCTTACTGTGCTACTGTACTGTGCTATATAGTTCAACCCTGATACCTAGAAGAACAGGGTCTGACAAGAACCAATTTTCTCCAGGGATTTGGGCTTGATACACATTACGCATGCCTTCATTTCACCCTGGTTTAGCTAGATATGGGGCTTCCTTAGCAGTTGTCAGGCGAAAAATCGAGCTTCCACTCATCAGAGGACAGACATGTGAGCCTGTTATCTTTCTCTCCTGTCTGGTGTGCATAAAAGTGCTTGTAGTTTGTAACTTTTCTAAGACTTTTCAGGAGATTGCCTGTCGAACACCTCTTCCTTGAGGCCGATTGTATTAAATCCCTTTTGATTGACCATGCATCTCTCTCTCTCAATTATTTGGACTCTTCATATTCATTTAACTCAAGTTGCTATCTATATATTCAGTTTTCTAATACAAAATGTTGAATAATAAAATATTCAAAACGATGTTTGGATTGCTTTCCTTCCAAATATATAATTTTTCCATTTATTATGGTATATTATATATATATTAATCCCTGAGTTTCTACTGTGTTCTTGTATCTGACAGCTGCGGGTAAAATTAAATAAGAAGATTGAGATTTTGCAACAATTCACTGAAAAAACTAAAATGGATTGTAATGTCAATTCAAAAAGGAACAGTGAGTCTTTGATGGAAACTTTCCTTAGTCAAAGCATAACGAGCATCTTTCTTCATCCTTCCATGCTGTACAAAATAAAGGCAGTACTGTGGCTCCCTCTTGTGTGTAACTCTGAGATCAGCATCAAGTTCAGCATATTTCATATTTAGCCTATAAATATGTCAGTGCACATTTTGAGAGAGAGACTTCGTCTTTCTATTGTCCACGTGTAATATTTAAAAGTAGTGTGTGTGAGAGAGTGTACGTATGTACATACACCCTCAATTTCAAGGGACAGTCCATTATTGAGGTAGTCTTTTCCCAGCAAAAGAATCCTATAGAATTATAATTATGCATTATGATTCTAGTAGCATGTTACAAAGGTCAAGAGAGCATATTCTATCATCAATTACCTGGAGCCAGTAGACAAATATAAATAAAAAAGCTTCTAAAAGTCATTTTCATTGTCAATGCTCCTGCCTTTAATTATTAAACACCCTGAGGAAGAACCTTAGTTCTAAAACAGATACACCAATGAGAGGAATAAAGCAAGTATTGTACAGCCATTAATCCCTGAGTTTCCACTGTTTACTGTGTTCTTGTATCTGTCAGCATCAGGAATGCTGTGGATGGGTTACATTTTATGTATGTCCCTGGATTTAGTTTAGAAAATATGGTCATCACAGACACCCTTACCCAGGGCAAACTGAGTTGCCAAAGAAGCACAGCTGATAAAATGCACAATGCTCTGCTTCCTCTCCAGAAGGACAATTACTACGAAAAAGCTTTTCCTTTGCCTATGAAATTATTAATCATTATTGTTGTGTCACCAGGCTGTAACAATAAACTAAAGCACTTATTTTTAGTAGGAATGTACACAACAGCAAGCAACCTTCTAGACTTCACACCATTACTGTGAAGGAAGTTGTCAGAATGTTATTTATGTGAGGAAGTGGAATGCTATATTGTTTGGGACACTGAATGAAAGCTCCTTGTGCTTTTTTTACATTTTTATTACATTTTTCTAGTGTTGAAACATTTTCAACAGTCGTAAGTGATTAATTAGTAAAATTATGGTAATCTAAACAATTTAATGAAAATATATATATGAATATATCATCTTGTGGACTTGTCAGCCTAACTGATTAATCCATTAAAGCAGTTATTAATCCATTTTAAAGTGGTGAAAAATGGCTTTTCCCCCTTTGATTGATGAGGGATAATCAATTAAAAGGCAGTTAAGAGAATTCACCCTGCAGGGGTCGCTGTATAATGCTGTGAGGAGAGCTCAGGTATTTTATTCTAGTGTGGACAGGCAATGTATCATTCCCTGTAGACACTAAGTCAGTAAAGGTGATTTAGACTCACAGATTTCAACACACTACATGTGTTGTATCTCAAACAAAGCTAATGTATATTGAACTCACACTTACACAATATAACTATTGCAAGGGTCCTCAGCTCCAGTCCAAGTCCTGCAGGGTCTTCTGGCTTTCTGTACTTGAATTACTTAATTGCACTACTTATATGCTTTAATTGAATAATTTAACTGCCACATTAGGCCAAATCTTGGTTACACTAGTGAATCCAAATATTTTACTATTATGAACGATACTATAAATCTTATCTAAATTCTATTTTATGGTTTAACATACTTCTCCATGTTTACTGTGTAAATACCATGGTTATAATACAGTAAACATTTATACTTATTAAATATTTAACAGTGTAGGAACAGCAAAGTAAGCAAACTGAAAGCAAGTGAGAAATGCTCTCCAGTTTGAGACAAGTGTGTTGGAATATTTAATAATGAGAAATTAAAAACTATATAAGAATAAAGCATCTTAAACCTTTTAGCCAATGTTAGTGATGTAAATTTAGAAGTACTTGAACATTTAATTAAAGGTATTTGTTAAGTGGGCAAATGCATTTTTAATTTGAAGTGATATCTCTCAATTCTTTATTAGAATGTTAGTATTATCTCTGTAAAGGTAGAATATAGTCAGAAGGTGGTGTGATACCACCATGAACATAGTCAAACAGGGAAAACAACTCTGTAAATCCAGATAAAAGGTATTTACAGACAGCGTTCATGAACTCTAAAAGGGTTTCATTAATTTTGTGGACAAAATCAAATAACGTTTGCCTCCGTTTTCGAAGTGTATCACCCCCTCATCAGGGCACTTTATTAAGCTTTAAGGGTTTGACGATGGCCTTGCATGTGGACCAGCTGAACCTGTGTCAGTCTCCAGGCCACCTTTCACTCAGTTCTGTTTTTATTAGTGTTGTCGAGTCTTCTGTTGTGCAGGATGTCACTTGGTTGTACTAGGAAGTTAATTTGAAGCGAGGGAAAGGTCATAAGAATGGGGGTTAGTGAGATCTGAAGACAATTTAAAAGAAACATTTTTATTTTTCTACTTGATTTCTGTTGCTACAAAGTACTGCTGTATGACAGTCCACTGTTCTACTACCTTATAACTGAAACTTATAAGGTTTCACAGTTCTCCAATCAAAAGACAAAGCAATTTACCCCTCCTGCATAAATGTATGCTCTGTGGCATAAAAATGCTGAGCAGGCCCAGTTCACCTCGATTTTGGATCAAGATGGCAAGAGGAAAGGATCTAAGTGACTGTGAAAGAGGGATCATTATTGGGGCACAAATGGCAGGAGATTCAGTCACAAAGACAAATAGGAACAGTGACTAAAGTTACACCTGCATTTAAATCTATGGGAAAGACATCAGTAACTAGAGTTGGAAATTGTGGTCGAAAGCGCACTTTTGATGACCGTGATGCTCGTGCATTACTGCGATGTGTAAGGAAAAACAGAAGAGCAACTCTTTCCCAGGTGACTGAGAATATCAATGCAGGACATGATCAGACTGTGTCAGCAAGAACGGTGCGTTGAGAACGACACAGAGGGATATTATAGTGGGGTTGCAGTGCATAAACCCCTCATTACAAAGACAAGTGCACATTTGAGAGTTCAGTTGTGCAAAAACCATAGGCACTGGTATACAGAGATGTGGAAAAAAAGTCATCCTTCACCATATTCTCGACAAGTGGGCGAGTGCATGTATGGGACACCAAGAGAACGGTACAGGCCTGACTGCTTGACCCCTACAGTGAGGGGGTCCGGAGGCTCTGTTATGCTGTGGGGGGCATTTTCCTTGTCCCCTTAGAGGGAAGGGTCACTGCAAAGCATTACAAAGTTATTCTGAGTGATCATCTTTATCCTTTGGTGAAACATTTCTATCCTGACGGTAGTGGTCTCTTCCAGGATGACAATAGGGCACGAGGCAGTCCCGGCGGCAGCATGAACTCGGCAGGGGGACATCAGAGATTACTAAGGAGGCACAAGAAGGTCTTTGATTAGCGGGGGGGGGGCGTGGGTACAGTTAGTGTGTGTTTGAATTGTGTCTGAGGTCTCGGGGGTTCCCCAAGGTGCTGGCAAAGGGCGGTCGGGGGGAGGGATAGTACAATTACAGAATGTATCTGCGGCAATGCATGTCAGTTTTGTACCGTAAGACATTTCTACATGGACAATTCATAACCAGATCAAAAACACAAGTGAGGGGGCACAATATTCCAAATACGACGTTTTGAAAAATGTAATGTGCTTTAACTTTGTTAGTAATTTTTTTTTAATGTCAATTTAGAATAGGAAACTGGGGGGCCACGGCACGAGGGGTCACTGAATGGTTTGATGAGTATGAAAATGATGTGACTCATATGCTATGGCCTTCGCGGTCACCAGTACTCAACTCAATTGAACACCTATGGGAGATTCTGGACCGATGTGTTAGACAGCGCTCTCCACCACCATCATCAAAACCCCAAATGAGGGAATATCTTTTGGAAGAATGGTGTTCATCCCTCCAGTAGAGTCCAGAGACTCTAGAATCTGTGCCAAGAGCATTGAAGCTGTTCTGGCGGCTCGTGGTGCCCAACACCTTAATGAGACACTATATATTGTTTTTTCCTTCGTCACCTGTCTGTATGTAAAACATGGAATAGTGTAATAGATGATCACATTCTCACATTACATTAATAACAGGCAACAGAACAATTAAACAATATTCTTTTACAAATATTTAACTTTGACTCCGAAATGTAAGCATGGCCCCAGTAATACTGCTTCCTTTAACTTCTTAATAATTAGATTTGCTGTTCTTCTGGGAATACTAAATTATGCTGTTGCCATTTTGAATAACATTTGCATTTTTATAACTTGATATTTGAGATTCATATCATAAACTTGACGAAAGTAATTACTTTATTGTTCACATGAAAATGAACTGCATAATTAATAATTTGTGTCAGCCACTGCCTAAACACAATCTAATCTGTGATTTTTTGTTTCTTGAAGGCAGGGTATAATGGATAGAGATAAACCTCTGTTGTTTAATTTCATATCTTCTCTATATTATTTTCCATACTTGGAGAAAGGAGGGTACATTTCATTCAGTGCAAAATGTAGAAGGCTTTTTGTTCTCTTCTGTAGCATAGTTTGCCTGGTTTGCAACAATTGTGCACCTGCCATTTGTTGTGATACTTTGATATATCATCCTTTCTTACTTTCACTTATGTATGTTGCTTTGGTTCTTGCACAGAATCATATATACACAGTTCTCTCTCAGCAAGGTGACTTGTGGGTGACCTTACGTTAACACACAGTAATCCCAGTTGATTGAACTGTGTTAAAGGGGAACTACTGCAGTCCTTGTATTGATGGGTTTATATGTGTAGAAATGTAAATTATCTGTGATTTCTGTACCATTTTCTTATTTTAGTAAATTTTAAATTTAAAAGTACAGCCTTTAACACAATCATGCCTGCTGTAAATACCTGCAAAGGAGACTCTTCTGTGTTTGAGAATGGGAGGTTTAAACACTTAGCAGAAACGCAGCATCCACCAATGTTACACTGAGCCCTTCAGTGTAACGTCTGGCAAATGCTTAATTTCTAATAGATCTTTTATTGCCTTTCACTTAATTTTTTGCTGGTTTCCACCTCTAAAATATTGAAAATATCTGCCCCCTTTCGTTGGAAATCTAGGTTTTGTTTTGTTAGGGAGAATTGGAAGTATTGAATTAGGAACAGGTTATAAATGGTTTGCCATTCACATTATTGGGACCAATAAGCATTTTGTTATTAAAAAGTGTCATATGCAAGCAAAAATGTCATACAGGCTTAACAACTGCCAAAGGATACAAAACAATGTTACACAGCATTAAAAAAGTGTCATATTGTGTGAGTTGAAAATGTCATATGGGTGCAAAGAGTGTAAGACTTTACACTTTTATTTATTTTATTATGGTAAACCATACTGTATGCGACGTGTTTTTGCCATATACCACGATAGTATTATTAATATTGTTATTTTTACAACGGTATATCGGTATTATTATTAGCAGTAGTAGCCTAGTAGTATTAAAAAAAAGTGTGTATATAGGGAATATAAGATAAGCGCTAGTTATAGGGAATGGATAAATTTGCAACCTACGTTTCTGAATGTAAGATTCTGCCTATCGACATATTTCTCGTCCGTAGGCAGATTATTTTGTTCGTTGCAATTGAACCTGAATGTTCCCAAATGCAGACTAAAAACTAAGATCTTGCAAGAGAACAAGAATGCATATCACACATGCAGACTATACTTCCATGGTGTGACCACATAGATCCGTGTTCACCGGGGCACTTGGGGAGTGTTATTTAAGGTAGACTTAAGTTTAAACAGAAATGTATGTATACTATATATAGTATAGCTGCTGTTTATCTCAAGATAAGCATTACAGTATCATTATAGCCTAAACGCTACACTGATTAGTCTGCATGTGAGAACATCCCTGCTAACACATAACGTTGCCACAGTTGCCACATAAATCTCAACGTAGTTTATGTTGCCACAACGTTGTGTCTTACTTAGCTGGGATACTGTCTTGTTCTGTTGCAAGATATTTTATATTCCGTTCGGACGGAATAATTAACATAACCTACAATTTACATAGCCTGCACCTACTATTCGTTGCTTGTGTATAAACTTACCAGGGAACTCATTTTGCAGGTCAACTCTTCGGGTGGATGATTGTGAAAGTCACTTAATATGAACACCTGTTCAATCAAACGCATTATTATTTCAGTACTTTAGTGGCTTATTAATGACACCAACCAAAAAAGGAAACACGATCAACTGGTCTGTATGGTACACTGGTTATAACAACTACACAATTAACCGGGTTCAGTTGATCTCAGTCATGTAAACGAGAATCGTGATACAACCAGACTGGAATGATATCAACTGTATAAACCCGTTTCGACCAAGCGCTCACGCAGAGACGCGCTCGCCTCTGTCAAACTCCTGCACACACCACCTGATCAGCCCGCTCTCCCCGCCTCCCACGCCGGCCGCCATCTACGGACAGTGACGCAGTGCTCGTGCTACGGCACGCCACTTGTGACTAAGAACACGGAGAGCGGACGGGGGAAATACCCAGCTCGCAGCAAGTAAGAACCTCTAACAGCATTTATGATGACGATTAACGGTGATGTCTTTATTTTTGAATGTATAGGAAACCTTCTACTGTGTTCACTTTTTTTGATTTAGGGTAAAAAGAACCCATTTCTATATATCGCCCTTTGCTGCCTTTTTGGGCCTCTGCGCTGCCGTCGTTTTCTGTGTCTTTTGCCACATAAGTTCCGCCCCACAGCCTTGTGATTGGTATAGCAAGGTGCCCTGGTTGTAATGGGAGTTGTCTGGTTGGTTGAGAAATGTGTCAGTGACGGTTGAGTCCCTGTTGTAGATTCGAAGTTGGGGAAGTGTCTGAACGACACACGGACGGGGAAGATCTTGCCTCCCAAATATGTTTGAAACGGGCTGTTCAGGAGGTGTTGATTGCTAGCGGTCGTATAGTATCATGCAGTTGAACTCAGGGATGACAGGACGATCCTTGTTGGAACTAAACGTTGACTAGTGTAAAAGAAAACAAACCACATATCGCATCCATGTTGATGATAAAGAATTGCTCTTGCTGCGCACACATTTGTTCATCAGTGTTTACATTACAAAAGTAATTGGTTGAATAACAACTTTAAATAAAAGGGAATCTATTTTAATAATTTAACGTTTTTGTTGACATCAGTGGTATTTAAAGATGCAACATTAGTTAGTATGGCACTCTTTACATTTGACACTACTACTCTAGTAGTAGACTTGTATACCCGCCTATCCAAAATGGCGCAACAAACATGCGCCAGACATGCAATTTCTGTCACATTCTGCGTGTTGATTTTGACTTTATTGCATTTGTTTTGTATTTTATATTTTCCCCTTTCCATGTAGGTATATGTTCATGGTGTCCAAACGTTGAACGTATGTGATCATTCAGTATTAAAGGTTTATGCAAAGCACATAACAAACAACATTAATACAATTGTATGTTGTTTTGGAAGCTACTATATTTAAGTTTCTAAAATATTGAATGGAATATGTTCAGTAAGATCATAGAGCAATTACAAAAGTTAGGTAAACTAATACAAACACGGCAACACATTATCAGACCTTTTAATTATAGGTACACTAATAAAACAAGCTATACATTTTCAAAGCTTTCTCCTTTGCTTAAAGTTGCTGAAGTTATGAACTTATAAAATATAATATGAAGGCTTAGAGGCTGTTGGTCCCACAAGTAAAGCTTTGTCATTGCAGTTTTCTTATAACTTTTAATGTTTTCTGTTGGTCAGGGGGTAGGAGACTGAGAGAGGGAATATTGAGGACTTAGAAGGTGCATCACTACCTTTTTCATTACACACTCAAGCAGAAGTTAATTTTTAACCACACAAGTGCAGGTACTTATGCGCAACTTGGCGTAAACCTGTGGTTCAATTAAAATGAAATAAATTGACTTAAAATTAATAAAAACATGAATAAAGTAATAACCTGCAAACACCACATGCTTTCACCACTTTATTGTGGGGTTACTGACAAGGTACAATTCTCTTCATATAACAAGGTGTGGATGACGGCAGTGCTTTTTGAAGACTGTCTCAACGACTTCAATTAATTCATGCATTGTGAGCATTGGGATGTCTTGCTTGTGAAGGATAATGCAACAATTTAGAGCATCCAGATGGGCTAACCAATAGTGCTGTTGATTATTTTCCAGAGTACAGCCAGCCATTTGTAACCAATAGATATGGGTTTAAGTCATAGTATGGTCACCTGCAGATGTGTCATCTGATTAATGTTGTTCATAGTAATACATATTTTTTTCTGCTAAATGATGCAATTTGGTTCGCATTTACATTGTCTGGAGTCCTCTAAGAATTTGTGAAGATGATATCAGTAGCAGCAGTGGGGAATTTAAAGACTGAAATGGCAAGCACTGATGACACCATCTACAAGGGGGAATTAATCAGGGCAGCTACTGCTTTTGACATTGAAAGTGACCGCATGATGTCAGTGTCTGAGTTCAGCAGCACTGATGATCAGTTGAGCACTGAGAAAGGTGAAAAGAGGAAATCCTGAATTACATGTAAACCATGAAACAAGGCCAGTAAGATACAAAGGATGACAATATTGGTGGTGGTGGTGATGATGGTGTAGAGAATGAGCCTGCACTTTTACCACTACAAGCTTGGGAAGCTTTACACATATTGTTTAGATTTGTTTTAAAGGAATGACAACTGTAATCCATAATCTGGAATTGATTTGCTTATGCTGAAAATTAACACAGTGCTGTTTAAAAAGCAATGTAAATAGGTTTTGAAAGCTAATGTAGGCATAGTGTTTTTAGTATTATTGTGTAACCATTTCACTTTTGTCATCTTCTGTCTGTTCTATGTAACTTGTGAAAATACTAAAATGAATAGCATTGTTTAGTTTAAATACTTCACAATGTTTGAACAAGATTAGCATTACCTCTTTTAATTTGAAAGCATCCCATACATTGTAGCCTTCTAAAGAAATGGTTCCAGGTAGACTTCTATGTCATAAATATTTAGGTCTTATCTGTGTAGTGCTATTATTTTTCTTGACATGCAAATTTAAAATATCTACATTTTTTCACAACACAGTAGATTGACTAGTCCACATTTGGAATTAATATTATAGTATATACATGGGCAAAGGCTTCTCAGTACCCTTTGAATTAACTAATTAGAAAACTGATATTGATTACTAAAATAAATGTTAAATGCATGCTTTTTTTCCATCCTCTTAAGTTGTCCAAATTCCCTCTGGTTAAATGCAAACATACACATTTTAAGCAGTCATCCTTAATCCTGAATTCCATACTTGAATTCCATAATTTGTGGCCAGATACTTTGTCCACCTTGCAGGAAACAACTGGATTTAATCTTTACAGTGGTCTGAGCTTTCTGCAGACAGCCCATGTCCTCTATCCCTTGCCCCTTCCATGGTCTGCGTCAGTGGTAGTCAGACATGGTCCTGGAGGTCTGCAGGTTTTTGTTCAAATCTCAATCATATTAAGCATTGTTTTATAGGTAGTTTTAAAGATCAACAAGTTGATGCCTGGAAAACAAGTAAACCTTTCCCAATTAAGAAAGTAATTGGTTAAATTAATTTAATTAGACTTCAGCTGCAATGAAAACCAGTAGATGCTGTAGCTGTCCTGCACCAGGTTGCACCATTGATTGTGTTTTGTGTTTTGGAAAACACAAAACACTATTGTATTTTTACTCTATAATGAAAACAAACAATACTAGCACATTGTACATAGTTGTATTCAGTGTCCTCGATTTCCCCCCTAATTTGATTCAGACAGTATTTCTTCCCCCACACATAGCAAGCAAGTGTTTTTAGTTTGCCACTGACAGCTGTTAGCTAGAGTGGAAAAATGCTGAAATGTGAGTATGTTTGATCCATTTGGTTTAAGTAGTATTTGATTGCATACATTGCCTGCTGTGAATATATAAAACTTGCTTTTAGCCAAGTTGTAAAGATCTGGAGATACTGTCTTTGAAAAAAATCAAAACCTAAATATAAAGCAACATTACAGATGCTACATGTGTTGTATTGACGCTATCTGGTTATCATTGGTGTAATTCTTAGGAATCAATATTATAAGAGCTTCAAGAACAAGTAGGTGCTAAATGTATAATAGATACATCTACTTCCACACCTTTTGGTGTAGTTGCTTATGTAATTTCAGTGACAAAATGAACGAAGCACAAAACTGAGCATGCACACAAATTGCATCTGGTAACCTCGCTTTTAGTATAATGTAGATCAATAAGGCTAATATAAATACACGTGGCCATGTGTCATGAGAGTACTAGATAATTCCCCCTTCATAGTACCAACTTACCTTATAATAGATATGTGATCTTAAATCAGTCCAATTTTTAATACCTTTTATGATTAGTATGTTGTTCCTGGGGTACATAACAAACTTTAATATTATATAAATAATATTTTCCCCTTCTAATCTATTCAATAATTGATTGCATCTGGTAATATTCCCTAATCCCTACCAACTACAACTCAAATGTTATACCCCCTATTGTTTCTCCTCATTCCAAAACTAGTCAGTCTCTATCTGACTGAGGTGATCTCTTCTAAATGTCTTGCAGTAAAAAGTTATCTTTGGGACCTTCCTTTGTTTATATTTTATTTTTTTTGTTTGTGCATTTTGTCTGCACTTTATATAATTTACAAACATCCTTTGCAACATGTCTTGGGAAGTACAGGCAACCTGGGTTGTTATAAATTACGTATGCTTCATAATGTTCTGTGGGAAGCCAGAAGTGAATTGTAATTGCTTGTGTGTTGCAGGCATGTTTTGTTAGGAATTAATGTGGACATTTCTAAATAATTTAGAAACACAGGCAGAGTACTTAAGAAAAATGCAATATGTAAACAAAGGAGAAACTGACACTAGTAATGGTATTTAATTTATTTCTACTTTTTTGGCAAGAGTAGCTTTAATGGAAGAAATTGATTAGCTTCCAAAGCTTCTGATACTCAGATACACACCATTTATTATGTTATGCTCAAACTCATGCAATCACTTTTAATCCATTGATTTCACTCAGGCCATGTGCATGTTAGACCAGCCAGTCTGTAACAATCTCCTTGCAATTAGACCCTGGCTAGGTCAACCTACAAGATTACAAGAGGTATCAAGTCATGTCATGCTGTAATCTGAATTTACACTAAATTAAGCATCTGGGGACAACTGAAATATCAATACTTCTCATTATATAACTTTATATAACTATAAATTCAGGGGAATCTCTCGCATAACTGACTGAAAGGCATATTGTAGGATTGTGTTTTGTATATTACTGTCCTAGTTGTATATGCACAGCACTGAGGTCTAGAAACTAGACTTTTGTGGGCCAGTTTTTACAACATCCTTATGGCTGGATATCTTTCAAGTGAAAACCCAGACTTGGGCATTACTTGTAGTATCTCATAATCTCTAACGTTGAAAGAGATTATTTCAAGGACAGGTAGAATGACATGTAACCAGTGATGCTCTCCTGCATCAGAATTGAGGTCACTTGTGTCACAGGCCTTTTTCAGTGCCTGAGGTGAAGAGAAAGCAGTGTGAGGAAAGGTAAATAAATCAGAATAGACAAACTTGTCTCAGGGTGGTAACTTCTAGCGACGGCACATTTGAAATGAAATCATACATGATATTACAGTCCCTAAGATTTTTTTATTTTTTCAATTAAAGAGTTTTCATGGCATTTTTCATGGAAGTTACTGTCAGTGACATTATCTAAGGTTTTAATGATCTTTTGCCAGTATGGCCCAGAATAACCCCCTGCAGTATTTATGTTTGAAGTACATGGCGTTTAGCAGAATATACTTCGTTATGTTGTATTAGTTTTGACCCCAAAGATGCATATTTAATGCCATCCTTATTGGCAACAATTTGTCAGGTGGAATGAGAACTGCAAGGAAATATAAGGGCAGTGTGTAGTAGCTGCTTGAGTAACCCTCTAGTTGTTTAGTTGACCTTGTTGCAGTTATTTTACTGTGAAATAATGAAATAATCCACTATATATCCAAGACAAGTTGGTGTTGACATGTGCAGAATATACTAAAAATATGTGTGTTTTGTTGTGTGGTGTTTAGTGTGTGAATACCCATTGGTTAATGTGTACCAAACCAGATAATTTCCCACAATACTTTAACCCTATAATGTATTGTTGTTGCAAACTGCCAGCTTACCTTCAGGCACTTATGCCAAAATTGTGAGACTTTTAGTGCACGTTTTGTCTATACTATCAGATACATCCATATTTTCCACGAGTATTACTTAAAAAAAACTGTCCCATACTCTAATTTGAACAGTATGTTTATAATTTGGAGTTATATTTTTGATCAGTTTTAGCACATACAAATTAAAATATTTGCCAAAATATGTAATGTTTATGTAGCGGGAGAAATTGGTAACGTATGAATTTACAGTATTATTGGAGACCCTACTGTGCTTGGTATATTTTCTCCAGTTAAAGCCCACACTATTGTGCTGTTTGCACTAGATGGCAGCAAACAACTGTTCTTTTTCATGTAAATAAATGAGGATTTAACATTAAAACCTGAAAACTCGTGTTAGCCAAGTATTTATACCTAAATATTTGTACTTCAAACATAAATATTCTCTCAGTTGTTTTATGAGAATCGTTAATGCTTATTTAAAAACAAAACAAAAAAACACTAATTTGATCAAATGATGTGCAGAATACTTGAATAGCAATATTGCGAGAGGGAATTCGTTGAACGCAAGAAAGTATAATTTAGATTTAAATTTGGATTTTAAAAACAAACTTAATAAACCCCATCAGGTATAGTGATAAGAAAAAGTATACCATCTCCCATTAGAACAACATAGTATGATCATACTCTTGATTGTAATCAATGTTTTCTGTAAAAAAACAAGGAAAAAAAAACAACCAAACAAACAAAAAAACCTGTTTAGTAACCCAATTGATTGTTAGGTTTCTGAATGGACAGCTTTTTTTCTGGTATTTTTTCTGGTGGGTCAGACATCTATATGAGATATACATGTCAATGGTAGCTGTTTGCTATTCTTTACACAAAGATTAATAATTTCAATCATTATTGTTATTTAAATAAATCAAAATAACTAATCATTATTTTAAATTTGAAGACAAATGTGTCCAATTGCAAACAGCAGAGTATATCTTGCCTTTTATTTGCTAGAAATAGTTTTTGGTACCATAATAGTCTGTTTTAGAATTATCCCTCAATGCAATAACTTAAATTGCTCTCATGCATGAGGATTCATATATAAATTGGTTAGTATGTAGTAGAACATCTTCAAAACCTATTTCTCTCTCTCTGTCTTTTCTAGTATTTTAATTCTGCAATTATATTAGTTACTGAAAAAACTTAAATGTATTATACAATTTGTATGCATTTCTATGACCCTAATATATTTTCTTTTATTTGTCAGGTTGGATCTAACCCATGGGTTATAAACAGAAACCTGAAAATCATATATGAAACAACAACAAAAAATGGACAATCTTAAAAACACACCAGGTGATGGAAAAAAAGGCACAGTGCATACTGAAGAAAGCAATAAGGAGATAAACATTTCAAAGAGCAAGAGGAAATTAAGGAATGAAAAAGATACTGTTGATGACATTGAACAAAAAGCTGATGGAAGCAATTCCAAATCTGAGGAAAGTGGCTCCCCAGTAGCCAAAAGAGTGAGGCAGGATGTTATAAAAGAGCTTCAGGAAAGTGAGATTTGCAAATCTGCTAAAGAGGACACTGAGCCTCCAAGAAAGGACAGTGCAGAAGAAAATACCCCAACTGTAGTTGGTTCCAAATCAAATAAAGAAAGGCAGGAGGATGTAGGCCTAAATGATGATGTAGCTGTTGATGATTGCACATGCCCGACCTGTCATTTTGTTGCCAAAAACCCAGTGGCATTGAAAGTGCATGTGAAAAGAAAGCATTACCGAAAGATTTCTAGTCTATCTAAAGCTACAGATGCAAATAGGGACAACACGACTAATAAAAAACCTGACTCTGTGAAAAATATCCAAGATAATGGCAGTGAGGAGGTGAAGACACCTGAAGTATGTAATGAGAACAGTTGCCCTCACTGTAGCTTCAAGGCAGAGAGTGTAGTCCTTCTGGATGAGCATATTAAAGAGAAACATGAAGAGAATGAAACTCTCGCATGCAAGCTTTGTGGTTTTCATTGTAAAGATAGTGCTACCTTTCAGGCTCACTACCTTGAGAAGAATCACCTTCAGAAGCAAAGCACTGCAGCAGTGGAAGAAGTTGAGAATTTGTCAGCCAACAAACCCCACACACCTGAATGCACAAAACCAGAAATCAAAGATACCAGGAATACAAGAGCTGAAATTACAGGCCAATCCAAGACCAGTGAAGGTTTAACACTGTATGTGGAAAACATAGATTCCAATATGGAAATGATACAGCAGTCACGCACATCAGAAAATGAAGCCGCAGAATGTATGAAATCAAAAGTTCCCCTAGAAGGAAAGCCTGAAGATGGTCAGCAAAAAACAGATCTAACTGAAGAACCTAGAGATGAAGCTCAGAAATCTAGTTTGAGAACTAAGGGGAAAGGTAGCATCCAAAATATTGAACAAAGTTATGCAGAAAACGAAAGTCCTACTCAAATACTTTTGAACATGGTAGAGGCAACATCTGTTACCTTACCAGATGAAATTGAGAGTGAAATTGACAACAAAAATACACAAGAAAATGAAAATAATACTGAGACAGAGCAGAGTGTTGCTTCACCATATAAAAGTTTAATTAATGAAGAAGCTTTATCTAACATTGTAGACAACAATGAAAATAACATTGAACGCAACTTTGATTTCTTACGTCTCAATACAGCACACTCCAGTAGTAACAATGTGGAGATGGAGCCGAAAGTTGACGAAATTAGTGAGAAACAAGAATCATGTGTTGGCCAGGGAGCTTTGGGCCCAAAAACTAATAAAGGTGGCTCAAAGCCCAAGTCGGATACAAAGACTCGGCACACTTGCAGCTATTGTGGCCATGTATTTCGTGACAGACTAAGTCTTGAGATACATGTCAAAAGGCGCCACACAAAAGAAATGAGCTTCTTTTGTGAACCTTGTGGGTATGCATGTGTGGCTAAGGCTGATTATGATAAGCACTGTCAGAGCAACAAGCACAAAACAAAGGCTTCACAAACTAGAAGTCACCCTGGTGCACCTTCTCAGGTACCCTCTTTGAATAAAGCTGACCAGCAGAAGTCAAAAGATGCATTTGAGATAGAAGTTCAGATACCAAGAGATAACACCAAACCAACTGCAACTCGAATGGCTGCTGCCCATTTGCTGAAACGTTCGGCAAACACTAAAGCTCAGTTGCAGTGCAAGAGCTGTTCATACAAAACAAGCTCATCTACTGTCCTGTTGAGGCATGTACGACTGAAGCACTCAAAAGAATATCACTTCCACTGTAAGGTTTGCAATTATTACACCATGACCTTAGAAGGAATGGAGAAACATATCACCAGAAAGAAGCACTTGCAACTGGCTAAGAAAGAAAATCTGGGTATTTCCTTTGAAGAGACTGTTGAGAAAGTTTGCATGAGTTCTTCGGAGATGCAGAAAAACTCAGTGCAAGAAGCACTGCTTAGTGAAACCCAAACAGGAAATAATACAGTTGATCTAGGTCAGCTGCCTGAATCAGCTGACAAAGTAAAACTTGGGGCAACAGGGGGCATAGAGGAGATTGCTGTGAGAAGTCCTAGTAAGAGTAAAAGAGGTCGTCCAAAAGGATGCACCTCAACTGCTTGTAATTACTGTGGGCTAATTGCTTCTAGTGCTACTAACTTAAATGTTCACATAAGGCGGAGACACAGCCGCCAATACAGTTATGCTTGTAAAGTGTGTAGCTACTACTGTGTAACCAAAGGAGATATGGACCGTCACTGTGCTACCAAGAAGCATAAGAACCGTGCTGAGGCAGCCAGAAATAAGAATCCAGAGGATGACCAAGCTTTTCCTGATAGTGTCATTGAGGTTCTCAACAATGGACAGGTTGCAAACATTGAAGTCCTTGGAGAACATATCAGTGAGGTAGCAGCCATGGAAGCAGGAAACCAGGAAGAAACCATGATTAATCAATCAAAAGGAGAGATTGGCACTGATGAAGCATTAGATGATGATGGGCTTCCTTCTCATAATGAGGAAAACATTGAAAACCAGACTGGTGTTGATCAAGTTTTACCTGGAGATCACGACAGCAGCGAGCAAGACCTCGGTGGTACCATGCAGAAAAAAAGTAAATATGATTCAGTTAACTCCTGCACTCACTGCAATTTTGTTGCTCATTCCCTTCCCTCTCTTGATCTTCACATTAAGCGCAAACATACCAAAGACTTTGAATACTATTGCATGGCTTGCAACTACTCTGCTGTTACTCGCAGAGAGATGACAAGACATGCAACAACAGAAAAGCATAAACAGAAAAGTCAGTCTTATCTTGAGTCCGTGAAAAAAGATTACAAGGATCCACCTCGAACACCAGTCGAAACAACAATACAAAATGAAAGGGATTGTGAGAGCTTGAATACCACTGATGCAGATAATCCCAACATTCAAAATGGTGCCTTAGACAAAGGCAATTTAAAGGATGTGAAGGATGGGCATATTAAGTCCAACACTATTGAGAATGTAGTGACCTGCAGTAGTGAGGATGCAGAACAATCTGAAATGGAAAGTGACAATCAAACTACTAGTCAGGAAAAACAAGGTGATTCTGAAGATAATGTGTGTGATGATACAACTGAAGGTCACCCTATCCCTGATGAAACCACACTGGATAACACAAATGAGCCTTCTGATAGTTGCTCAGAAAGAGTTGAGATGAACATCAGTCAAGGAGAGAGCCAGCTCACAAGACTTAACAAATCCAACACTATATTGGTAAAAGAGAACATCAGTGACCAAGCTTTACAAGAAGGTGTTGCAGAAGATGTGAATGAGGGTTTACAAGACCCTGATTTAGAGATACTGGCTAGTAATATTGCCAGTCCCTGTCTAACTAAGCAGTTAGTCAGGGCTATTCCGTTTGATGCCTCGATTGTTCCTCTCAAACCCAGTTCAGATTCTGAAATCACAGATGTGGATGGAGGTCAGTCTTCTGAAAGGAGTGCAATCAACAGCTCTTCTACCATGCCCACCCCATCAAAGGAAGTGAGAAAGAAGAAGAAATCGGATGGACTGACACATAGTGAGAGTGTGCGAATTCGGTGTGAAGACTGTGGCTTCATGGCTGATGGGCTGAGTGGGCTGAACGTGCACATATCTATGAAACACCCCTCGAAGGAGAAGCACTTTCATTGTTTGCTCTGTGGGAAGTCCTTTTACACTGAGAGCAATCTCCACCAGCACCTGACCAGTGTAGGTCATCTGAGAAACGAGCAAGCCAGTATAGAGGAGCTCCCAGAGGGGGGTGCCACATTCAAGTGCGTGAAATGCACTGACCCCTTTGAGACAGAGCAGGACCTCTTCATGCACATCAAAGAGAAGCATGAAGAGCTGCTCCGAGAAGTTAACAAGTACATTCTGGAAGACACAGAGCAGATCAACAAGGAACGAGAGGAGAATCAAGGCAACGTCTGCAAGTACTGCGGGAAGGTGTGCAAAAGCAGCAACTCCATGGCTTTTTTGGCCCACATTCGCACACACACAGGTACGTGATTTCTCAGATCACTCAATTAATATGATTTGAACATTATTGATAATGTGAAACATAATGTTCAATATAAATAGAACACATCATAATGTTTTGGCGGAGTTCAAGATATTTTTTTGTTGAAATATTTACACATTGGTCTTTTCTTTGTTTTTGATTGTCTTTCCAACCTCAACACTTCCTTTTAAAATCTTTTATAATCAGGGAAATCAGACCAAAGGAAAACAGAACAATATAAATTACAGGATAAGCTTTTTTAGATAATTTCTGTGAATTGCTTTTTTTATTTATATTATTTAATATTTAAATAGTATTGTATTTAGAGCTGATCTCTGTAATTCTGTTATATTTTCTACTTCTAGAATCCAAAGGAACTGAATGGCTGCCTCTAGATTGCAACTTTATTTATGTTCTGATAATTTTATTATAGAGTTGTCAAAATCCCATAACATTTTGATGGATATTATATTGCTGTCCTAGAGCTGCTCCTAGATCTACCCCAGACCAGAACCAAACATCCGATATCTGTGACTTTATGCACTGAAATGTACAGTATTCATCCTTTCCATCAATATTTCCTAGCATCACTAGACTAATAGAATTCAAAATAAGTATATATTGTATCCAGTTTCCAATTGTATGTAGATAATTTTGTCTTCATTAATAGCACTTAGCTAAGCCACATATTGAGATTACTATCAGCTTTATTGTGTCTTAATTTTGACAGTATTTAATCTTGCAATTCTCATGGGGAATCCCAGTCACAGTCACCTATGACATAGCCAGCATTCAAACTAGCAGCTCTGGGCTATTGGTCTCAATCTGGGCTTCAACTGGAGGCTTTTACAGGTTAAGCCCCTTGGAATCCCCAATGACTCTTTTGTGTTTGATCTAGTAATACTTCCAACTTCCTGCAAAGGACTGTACACAAGTCACAAGTGAGTGCACATCCTGTTAGTGAATGACAGGCTTTCATCTCTGTTTCAGCTGAAATGAGAAGAATTTGAATCTGCAATGCAGTTCAGTTCCTTAGACACTTCAGTATTATTTTCTCCATTCATTGAGACCACGCTGTCTAAAAATGTTATTTGACCTCAAATTTAGGAACTGTTCAAAGCAACAAAACAAGATTCAGAACTGAATTTTTAGCACATTTTTCTTTTTCCTTACCTTTTCCTTACCACTTTAATAGTTCAACAAAAAAAATTGTAAATGGTAAAACTATTTTAATGGTAGAAATACAAAGAATCCTTTCTTGTTAGGTTAAGTTAGTGCAGTAGTTTTGGTGGGGAAGCCAGTTTTGTAAATTATTTTTGTGTATAATTTGTTTGGAGTTCTTTAAAAAGTGTGACAGTTTCTTAACTGCAGGTGGCTTTAAAGCAGGAAACACACTTTGCTTTTTATAAACTGGAATCTGCTCTTTCTTCAGCAACTAATCTTACATAGCTCTTGCAGAGCTAGGGTGGACAGACAAAGGGGCACATATTAGGAGAGGAAAAGGACGGCAAGCCCACACATAATAGTCCTCTGAACAACTATTCACAGGCGGCGCTGACCACTGGCCTGGCTGCATAGTCCATTAAAAGTCCTGCTGAAACAGGGCTCCAGCCCTCAATGCTGGATCACACCAGCAGAGGGTGTTACAATATTTATTTGTTTTAGGTTGAAGAGTCTATTTAAGCCTCTGGAGACACTGAAGAGCAGATTCTATTCTGCATTGTTCTTTGTGTGAAGTTGTAACTATAGCTGGTCTTTCTGCTACATTACATCGTTGGATAATTAATCTCAAACATTGAACGTATCAATTTATACAATCAAATCCCAAATGCAAATGAGAAACTACAATTTTATAATTAGGCTACAGCAGAGGTTCCCAAACTTTTGGGCTGGCATCCCCCCTATTAGGCCCCCACCCCTCCATTACACACATTCATATTGATATTACCATTTATATTTTGAAAGCCCTAACAATAATTATTTGCATTTTATGGGTCACACTTTTATTCGGCCATTCACATTGGAATCACTGTATGCATAAACCTATTCTTACTCCATCTAGTGCTCACTCGAATTAATGAGACGGATAAGCCCGAATCAACGTAGTTACAAAAGATACAGTAACGCGCTCTTTCCATTTCATACAATTTTACCAGTTATGTAATATATAGTTTCTTTGTTATAAAAACTTCTGCAGTTGCTGAGTTTTAAAAACTGACAAACACATCACAGATGACACCCCAGATTAGCCTACTGTCTGAACAACCAATGG
This sequence comes from Amia ocellicauda, assembly GCF_036373705.1. Lineage (NCBI taxonomy): Eukaryota > Metazoa > Chordata > Actinopteri > Amiiformes > Amiidae > Amia > Amia ocellicauda. The sequence continues at coordinate 40,001,370 of NC_089859.1, read as the reverse complement.
AAGTGTAAAGTTTTTTATTTTCTTCCCATACCTCTGAACTCCGGATGTTTGGCAAGGGACTTCATGGACCCCTCACTGTCTGCCTTAGTTGCAGTTGATGTTGAACTGTGCAAACTAATCTATTTTATTTATTTTTTGTTACTGCCATTTATTTTTTTGTTAAATATTGCAGCACAGATTCCTGGTGAGCTCGTTTCCCTACTTGTTGACATTTTGGAAGTGCAAGTTATTCTTATGTATTTAGTTTACCATAATTATCACCTCACATAAACTGCTGCGTATTTTGGTCTGAAAATACCAATAAGCGGCTCACGGACAGTGCTTCGTGACAATCCTCTAATCTGTTTGGCCATGACTGGATATGGAATAATCCAATAACCAAGAACCGATTGCCACTCTTGTGAGTCGTGATAGTAATTTGTTTTTAATAAGTGTAAGTGTGGAAAAAGTAGTTTCACATAAGTAGATCGATATAAAATAAATCAGTTAATCCAATGTGATTTCAGTGGGTCGGCAAAGAACGGTTGTCGGATCCCCTCGGATTTTGTGTGTCTCATCTTGACTTTTTACCCTTTCAACTCTTTACTTGCACCCCCCCCCCCATTTAGGGTCTTGCGCCCCTCTAAGGGGGTGTGCCCCACAGTTTGGGAATCTATGGGATACAGTAACTGTAAGGTATCTAGACATGTTACCAGTAGCACAGTAGTTTAGTTTTTTCTTTTAATCTTTTAATAAATTTCTAAGGTGTGCCTAGCTCTGATATCTTTTATCAGATGTAGTGAGTGCTATATTTAATTTTTCATAGTATAACCATGTAAATGTTTTGGGGGCAACCTATTTTTAAGTCAAGTTTTTGATCAGTGTTGTACGGATCACTTGTTTCAAAGAATATTTGTCCTTGGTGATGTTCCAGAACATTGACATACTTGGAACACAAGACTAAATAAAACAAAGCAAAATTAAATAGTGTATTCAAATGTTGTATAAAAGCTATAGGACAACTCTGGGGTGTGGAGTAATGTGTGACAATCATAATGATAAAGGGCTAGTAGTCAGTGGAAATATCATGCTTTTAAAATCTTTTATGGGTTTAATTTTCTCATTTTAATCCACCCCATGTTATAACATAATGCTTACATTTTCAAGTAATCTGTTATTATATCACTTATGTTTCTGAATTTATTTCTGTTGCCATTGCTGAAAGTGTTTAGTTTACTCAACTAGTTTTGATGAATAAAAGTTATTGATTTAGATAGGATCTGATTTGAAAGGCGACACTACTTATGGTACAAATTGTGTATTATTTTGCTGGCTGCTTCCTACATTGCATCATGCTCTCAAACATATTAGCAAAACAATGCATACTGAACTCTTTCCATATATCTGTTCTTGAGCATTCAGTAGCAATTTTAACTTTAGTATGGTCAGCAGAAACAACACTATGTAGTAGAAAGAGTTTTGCAGACATGCTGAACCTCGTCTCAGTTCAATCAGATTTTCTGGGATTAATTAGTGTTCCATTGCGATACTTTAATTAAAAAGTCTAAATATTTTGAACTGAATTGATTACTGAACTACCCAATGACTACAATCATATCTCAGGACTTCCTGTGAAAGTGTCTTCATTTTTTAATTAAATGATACTTCTGCTTTGGTTGCTTATGCTCTTTTGATTTACTAGTAGTGAATGAAATGCCTAAATTCTTGAAGAAATACAAAGTTATCTTTCAAGTACTATTCAATTGTATGTGCCCACTACTCATTGTGTAAAGAAGTGTCTCCTATAATAGATCCTACCTGCTCAAGTTCTGCATGCAACATTTTGCTGATTTTTGTATATATTTATTTATTTATTTGTCAAATAACAACTTGTTCTGTAAAATGCCTACCCTACACATTTACAGAATATATGCTTTGGAATGATACTGAATTTGCATTTGTATTTTATTCAGATAATTTATTTTTTATGTTTTATATATCGTGTAGCAAAGAACAATTCTATTTTATTAATTGTCTGATATGACTGACAAATCAGAATTTCAGACGATTTCATCTTTAAAATGCTCTATTGCATGGACTTAGTCAGTGAATTGGGTGGCAAATCTGTATGCCATGTGCTTCATTTGCTTTCCAGGTATCCGATGAATGTTTTATATCCCCAGATGTATTTGCTAAGATAAAACAGTTATCCCACAGGGCATTTTACTCAAGTCTGATTAAGCAACTTAGACATGTAGACGGTTGCAATTGCAATTGCAATGTAGACGGTTGGGCTTTTTTTTTTTTTTCTTACTTCTACTGATTAGTTTTTTTTTATTTAAGGGTAAATTATTCTTTTTAAAATCAGTACTGACCTCTATGAAGTCTGATCTTGTCATGTAAAGGTGTTTATGAACTTTAATGCTCATGTAATTAGTGACTGATCAATAAAACACTTGATTTCCTATATGAAACATTCTTACAAATGCCAAAGCAATAGTAACACGCTATTTACGCTTTGAATTATGGTACTATAAGGGTTTTTAACTGTTTCAATCAATATTTTTTCCAAGAGAAAAGCAATCTGTAGGTAAATACAGTACACAGGTTAGATTGATTATACATTGATGCAGGTAATAAATAGGCCGACATACCTAATATGTATAATAAAAACACTGTTAATATTGATCAAAACATTTGGTTGGCTGATTTATGTTTTAATCATAATGCAGTTTTCAAGGTATAGGCTATATATTTTTATTTCAGTTTTAGATGTGAAGTTTTATGTTTTAAGCTTTTGGACATGATCTGGGAAGTTTTATTTCTTTGCAGTCCCACATGATTATATTTTACCAGCACATTAAATAGCCTGTATAAGAGTCCTTGTTGTTGTTAAGAATTAGGCCTACAGGCAACATACACTACAAAACTTTCAAGAAGTAAATAATTATGAAGAGTAATTTTCTATCTAAAGCCAAATTATACTCTGTTGTGGACTAAACTTCGCTTAATTTCAACCAGAAATCTAGTTTTCTAACTACTTTCCCTTTATTCTGACAGTCCATGATCATATTTCATATGATCAAATATACCGATCAGCCATAACATTATGACCACCTGCCTACAATTGTGTAGGTCCCCCTTTTGCCGCCAAAACAGCCCTGACCCGTCGAGGCATGGACTCCACTAGACCTCTGAAGGTGTGCTGTGGTATCTGGCACCAAGACGTTAGCAGCAGATCCTTTAAGTCCTGTAGGTTGCAAGGTGGGGCCTCCATGGATCGGACTTGTTTGTCCAGCACATCCCACAGATGCTCGATTGGATTGAGATCTGGGGAATATGGAGGCCAAGTCAACACCTTGAACTCGTGATTCATCAGACCAGGCCACCTTCTTCCATTGCTCCGTGGTCCAGTTCTGATGCTCACGTGCCCATTGTAGGCGCTTTCGGCAGTGGACAGGGGTCAGCATGGGCACCCTGACTGGTCTGCGGCTACGCAGCCCCATACGCAAAAAAAACTGCGATGCACTGTGTGCTCTGACACCTTTCTATCAGAACCAGCATTAACTTTTTCAGCAATCTGAGCTATAGTAGCTCGTCTGTTGGATCGGACCACACGGGCCAGCCTTCGCTCCCCACCTGCATCAATGAGCCTTGGCTGCCCATGACGCGGTCGCTGGTTCACCGCTTTTTCTTCCTTGAACCACTTTTGATAGGTACTGACCACTGCAGACTGGGAACAGCCCACAAGAGCTGCAGTTTTGGAGATGCTCTGACCCAGTCGTTTAGCCATCACAATTTGGCCCTTGTCAAAGTCGCTCAGATCCTTACGCTTGCCCATTTTTCCTGCTTCTAACACATCAACTTTGAGGACAAAATGTTCACTTGCTGTCTAATATATCCCACACACTGACAGGTGCCATGATAACGAGATTATCAGTGTAATTCACTTCACCTGTCAGTGGTCATAATGTTATGGCTGATTGGTGTACTTTCAAAATATGGTTTTTATAATAAAATTTTCTGTACTTGGTTATGTATTTCTATACTTAAAAATGTATGTATTGAAATTAGAAAATCACTGAAGAATTTACATCAAATAGGTAGGCATACACCAAACTGCTAATGCATGGGAAATATATCTTGTTCACTCCATCTATTTTCAGAGTTGTCATGTTATTTCAATTGTAATGTATGCTAGACCTTTTGAAAATGGTACACTCCAATCATTACAGAAAATGGGAAAATGACTTTAAATATTAGCTTATAGAGCTATCATTACAGTTAAAATACATTCCCCTGCACACACTTAATTAGCACTCTAATGTGCCTGTAAGTGTAACATTGATTGTCAGGACAAATTATTTTCGTTCAGAAAACATAATTTACAATTTATGAATTAAAATTGACTAAATATTGTAACTTCTTTGCCTGGATAAAAAAAAAAAGAATCGTGCAGTTGAGAAAAATGCTAATGGAGCTCAGTTTAGGATTCTTCATGCAATGTCTGGTCAAGACACTGGGCTTATAATTGATGTGTCCATTACTTGAATTCTCTTGTAATTATAGTCAATAAGTCTTGTAAATGTGTTAAAGCACACTAAAAGCATAAGAAATCCAAAAGAGAGTAAGGCTAATAATTTAAAATAATCAATGTAGGCGTTTCAGCACTTAATTTCCCTTGTGTGTTGATAGCTGATCATTCTTAATCCATTAAGATTTATTTTGTCGTTTATAATGCAAAATAGGTTTGCACTGGTCACTTGTACGATTTCAAAATGTCCAGCAGGTTAAGAGCTGAATGTATTCCATTATTCTTCCTTGACTATATGTATTAATTGCTTTTAAAATCAACTTAATGCAGAAACAAGATGTGAGGTGGCCATCAATAAATGACTGTTTGGTTCCTGAGGTACCAGCTTAAACTTACACCCAACCAACCTTTCCAAATTGGATAGTTTGATATAGTGATTCATCTGTAAAATAACAATATTATTGAAAACAAATTTAAAAGTAAATGAATATATGGAAAGATACAGACGAGTTGTTTCGTTAAATTGCAGCATAGTGATACTTGAAGTTTAAATCGTTTTGTTAAATTTACAAATATAATTTTTCAAGATATTACATATGCATCAGCATTGATGTAATTAATTTCAATGGGATTTCATTCCCTATATGTCATATTTTCCAAATGGGTGCATTTATGCCCATCTTCATTGTGAAAGATGGACACTGTTTTTATTTCCCCTCTTCACATTGTAAGATGATGACACTATCAAAGATTGTTTTGTATTGCCTTCCTGAAAGGTCAACGTCTCACTGTAAAGTGTATTTTGAATTCAAACATTACAGTCTAGCTTGTTGAAAACCGGGTATACTGTTTTAGATCTAGCTGCAAAGCACAGAGAACGCCTCAAGTTAGCATAAATAAGCCTGTCAGGAAGTAGTGGGCTTGCCAAAAATAACTGGCAATTTTTTTTCTCATTCAGTCAATTTTGTTTTCTAGTTCAGCAAAGAGCTTTGGAGGTTCTGTATAATAAGCTTGCAATGTAACTACTGTAGAAATAGCCTGTTTCCTTAAACTATTGACCTGTACCTTTTAGACATATTCTAATTATATCGTGCTGATCAGATTTACCAATATTGCGGCATTGTTTACAAAAGTAGCTTTATTCCAGACTCTTATACTAAGATTTTTTATGCATTTTAATTGCTGTAGGGTAGGTAACCTGATATGTTTCTAAACTGGGAATGGTCATTAGGATGTTGTTAGGGTCACATTCAGCTGTTCTAGTTCAATGTGAAAGCAATCTGTTGGAACATGTCTCTGGTTTGAACAAAATACTGTACTTCTTAACTGTTTTTCAAAATGTTTTTGAACCAGATAATTTTCAATTTAGTCAATGGTGAATGTAAAATTTGTTGTAGATTAATTTGTTAATTTGGGTTATCCTCCTGTATCCTCACTCAGGGCCCACAATAAATAACTGATTCTCCTGGCATTTGTTTTGCACTCATGTTGCTCACACAATTATTGAGTTGGCGAGTTGGCAGGGACCAGTAATTTGCTTCAGGTGTCCACAATTTAGTTTTCTTTATACTTTTATCAGGGCACATCTTTTGTGGTCATGGGCAAACATTTACCAAGGGATTTCAGACCGTTCTGTTTTTGAAACCCCTGTGCAAGTTATCAAGTTTAGGTTGGGATTTTCAATTTAAGCTGACTGTAACTAACTACACAGTTCATATATAAAATTCCATATACCAACCAGGGCATACAATATTTCCATTTGTATTCACAATAGCTGACTTCTTTCAACGAGTATGCAGATTTGACATGACAGGTTCTTGGAAGAGATCTTTTCAGGCTTTTCTGATGACCCCCTGGCCTGTATCTGAGGACCCCAGGGGGTCTCCAGCCCTAGGCCTGCTTTGCTTGACTGAGTTCCTGTGTTGATATGACACTAAGAGCACTTCTGGCATCCTTCATTAGTGGCAGTGCTCCACACATTTACTAGTATTCAACTTAAAGGACAACTATCACAGTTTCTAAAACTAAGGTTTATATGTCCTCATGTGTTGGTACTTGTGTATTAGTAAAGTATTATTATGACATGAACCGACATGAGTGGCACTACGGTTTTATTAATACTTTCCCCTAAAACATCTTATGGATCAGATTCTTCATTGTTCTTGTCCCTGTTAATTTTTAATTGTGAAATGTAATGTTTTGTTTTTGACAGCCTCCTATTTTTCCTGTCAGAAATGACATAAAGGTGTGCATTGAGGTCGAATGATCAGCACTTTGTTCTCCGAAGTGACATACAGATACTGGAACACTTACTCTTAGATGTAATTTGTAATGAAATGCATTTTTGTAATACACATCTTATGTGCAATCCCAACCTTACCAAAACTCTCTATAAACCCTTGTGTTCAAAACTGTTTGAACCTGAGCCATGTTCTGAGAATGTTTTATTGAAGTATTTTCAGTTTTTCCTTATTTAGGCAAAGCGCTGCTCACCCTGCAATTTGTTTAGTGGAAATCACATGTGAAACAGTAGTGCCTCAGGCTGTGGCATTCTGCAGCATGCACTGCAAAATCAGTCACCTCTTCTACTGTTTTACTGTTGCTGAAATCCTGAAAATTGCAACTGATGTCTATTGAAAGCAAAAAGTAATGGATATTGTGGTTATAGAAAATAATAATAAGAAAAAAATGCATGCAAATAAATTCTGAGAAAGGGGAACAACATGCAGGATCTTTAGGAAATGAATTAGTAATTTTTGTTCTCTTGGTTTCAAGTGTAAAAAATTAATATCACCAATTTAGATGACAGTATTAATTTAACATGGCAGTGCGTTAATGGCTGATTCAGTTTAACGGAACTCATTTAAGTGGAATGGAGGCTTAATTTTATAAGATTTGATACCTGTTAGATGTAATGTCCTTCTCCTTTTGGCATTTAAACACATAAAACTGACTGGATATAACCATCCCTGTGTTAGAGAGACCTACACTTTGTGATGGGAATGGCCAAATAAAGAGATCTGCATTCACTGCCACACAGCTGTGAAACCTTGTTAGCAACGGTTGGTTTTCATTCTTCGTTAACACAGTAAAATTATGTGTCATACTTTAGATTTCAGTAAGTGAACTGTGCTTGAATGTATTCATAATCTACACAATGTCTTTAATCAAATCAGCAAAGTGTTTCTGAAATAAATATTGCAGGGTGTCTAATGGGTACTACTTTGAGAACATAGATCCTAAATATAATCCAAATGCATTTTAATATCTGTGGCACTTTTAAATATTTGTTCTTATTTGTGTCTTCTGTGCAGTAGTGTCGGTGGCTACTGAATTATTTAACATAGATGCCACAAACCGTGAGGCCGTACAGACAAACCAGAAAGCTACTGCACAGCCACTGGTACACCCCACGCAGCTTTTGGGTTCATCCATGCCCATAGACGTTTAATGACTCCACAAGAGCATAGCACTTATTGATAAATGGCGGGTAGGGCCATATGCTCCTTCATTTAGACAGTTGAAGTCTTCTGACTTATTAATGACAATAATTAGGAATAAACCTCCCTACACCTAGCCAAAGTGATTAGTGTTATAATGATGGAACTGCTGCTGAACGTACAGAATTGATTTACGTATTCTGTCTGACCTTTTAAATACGATTATGCAGCAGAGTTTGGAATGAAGCTTGTTTGTTATGTGTGTATATAGTGCCTTTCATTGAAGGGTATCTGGGATGGGATCACTAGGAGTTAGACTTGCACAGCTGGTGAACAATAGCTGAAGTGAGAGTGCAGTGAAACTAGGGAGGATTTTATGCACCTGAGGCCTGCATAAAGCTAAATTCAGTATTCATTTAATCAATTTGGTCTGTTTTATTTATTTATTTATTTGATGTGTTGATATTTTTTACTCTCCTTGTAACACATAGAAGTATACTACAACTCCTGAAAACCCAGGTAATGGTTATTGGGTGTCCAAAACGGTATTCACAAAAACAAGAACTATTAACACATCAATAAAGATAAATTAAGATATTATTTTGTTTTATATTTTTCAGACACATATTTAAAATTGGTACTGAAAGGTGCCAGGTCATTGTAAACCAGTTAAAACAGCCACTTAAAATGTGGAGCTATTAAGTATTTTGCTTATCTTTTAAAATATTCATAATTAATTCTGAACCAATTCAATATTCTCCACTGCCTCTTCTCCCTTCACCCATTTTTTGTTGTTACCTAAAAACACATCCATTATTTTCTAGTGTTTCTTATACTAGTTTTATAAGACACATTCCAGCAAACCAACTTTGCACAAGAGGCCCTTGTATTTAAGTTGCATCACATCCAAAACAGAATTGTGCTTATTTCCCTTTGTTATGAGTGCTTGTTCTCATGTATTTCTGTATTTTCCTTCAAGGATCAAAGCCTTTCAAGTGCAAACTCTGCAAATTTGCGACAGCCCAGTTGGGTGATGCTCGGAATCATGTCAAAAGGCACCTTGGGATGAGAGAATACAAGTGTCACGTCTGTGGGTAAGTACAGTGACATTCTCCTCACTGCAAGTGTGTAGAAATGTAATTAAAACAGGGTATGAGTTGTTAAAAGTCTGAATTTCACATTCCACAAGCTTCGAAATTATACTCGCGTAGCTTCTTTCCCATTGTTATGGTAAATTTTTTAAATACAGTTATGACATTTCTTCTCCCACTCCTAATCCTGAGCTGAAAATGAACAATTTTGTAGGCTCCGAGGTCAATTTGAACCTGTAATCTGTAAATTGACTAAATTACAGGATGTTCGCTCACATTGCCAAAGAGAACTATAGATTTCACATATAGCAAATAAATATAAATAAATATATAATTTAGCACTTATTCAAGAAATATTTTATAAACTGTTTGGCTTTCGGTTCTACTTAAGGTTAGCTGAAGTGCATCTGTTTGCCACAGCTATTACTTAGCAAGATGTTACATAATGTAAACAACTGAGGCAAATAAATCCTTGGTTTAATGAGAAAGCAGGGAGGTGTCTTTTTTCTCCATGTTTTGTAAGTTCTTCTGTAGACTTTTTTAAATGTAAATCTGCTCAGGTTTCACCCAGAGCAATTCAGGATAGCTTCTTTGCAGGCAATGAAGGTTTGTTTGTTAAATCCAAAGTGTTTTATTTTGTCCAAGTTGACGTATTGTTGTCGTTGCTGGTTTACCCGCACAAAAAATTATTCTGTGTATGCCTGCAGAGTATTATTTTGCTTTATTTAGTCCATGCCATTAGACTCAAACATCAACAGAGTGACTTGGTAATGGAAGTGTTTGCATGCAGTAAATTGGAAGCTAAGGTAGTTACTGTGTATAACATGTATTTGTATTGCATTTTGCTAGGTCTCCTCTAGTTGGTTAGATGAAGACATTTTTATTCACTGGAACGCTTTGGGCATTTTATTGCACTACATGCTTATTATGCCTAACCTTCTGATTTTAGAGTTTAGTTTTTAGATCCTTAAGTCAAGCAAAGTTAATGCCCTGTTACGTCTCCTGTGGTGCTGTATGTAGAATATTATTTACCATGGTAATAAAGCACTCCAGTGAAAATAGTTCCACAGAATTCTCCACACTGAAAGAATAACTGAAGAGGGGATGTGTATCATTAATACACAGGGAAATGGCAATGGCAATGCAGCTGTATTCTGTTTATCCTCATAATGTGTGGCTGCAACACTTTTCATGCTATGTATCATTCTGCAGAGAATCCAAAATACGCCATATATCGTAGAATTGTATAAAATATCTGTTCAATTCAAAACACTGGTGTCCAACCTGAAAAGGTGTGTGTGAAATTACTGCTTGATTGACTTGAAAGTAAAATAAAAAACAGCAACACAAGGAAAAACAGGAAAGTGTTAATGCTATAAACTGCTCTGCATTGACAAATCACTTGACTAATACACCATATCTTACCTTTGCCCAGTACTTGAATGACTGATGTGTCTAGTAGTGCAAAATCTACCATTTTTTTCAGAATCTGTGCTCAAAAATGGATTAAGGATTTTGCTTTTCTCTTCTTACTTTGTCTTTTTGTATTTAAATGAGATGCTAAACGTTTGTGCCTCTTAATTGAAACTGATAAATTCACCGATTTGGTGATCACGTGTAAGAGATACTTCGTGTTCTCTGCAAAATATAGCCTCAGAGCTGCTGTGTTGTAATTATACATTCGGTTTAATTCTTGAAAGGCTGATATCAAACCTCTACCAAACCTAGCTTTAGCAACTTATTTGGTCTTCCTTTCATTTAAAATACTGATTAGGTGGATTTTAGATTTTTTTGAATATTTAAATTTACTCTCTGCCCTATTGCTTTTCCTCAGAATGGCTTAACTTACATCTCACTTAATTATCGTTTACTAGTGCTTTTCAGTGAAAACATCAAGTTGTTTCTAAATTAACACATCTCTGTACTTTTCATTAAGACATCGATTTGCACTCTCCTTTTAAAACCACCTTAGGAACACAGGCTAAGTTTTGACATTTCACAATGATTAAGACCCAAATGCATTGTGTTTGCAACATCTGTCACGCTTGTCTTCCTACATCCAAATGTGTTTGTATTTAAGCATGGGAAGATGTTTGTACTTAGAAATCTTATTATTTTTTGATATACAAAAGGCATAATAAATGCAGGCAGATTCAGATCTGGGAGGGGGAGGCAGCTTCTTCTGCAGATAGTGGTGAAAGTAAGGAACTAATTGCTAAATCATGTTATGGATGCTGATTGTTTCAGCTCCATCAAGAAAAGGCTCAATCAGGATCTGGGATGAATAAGCTGCTAAGTAACCTGACAGCTTGAATAACATGGTGGTGAAAATCATTTGCTATTTTTCTACCTTGTCGAAGTTCTCACTTTCTTTTTGAATTGGATATCATATGTTGTTTATAATTTATAAAACCCAAATTCGGAGTTGCCAGTTGCTAATTGTTTTGCTTAACACTTACCTCTTGCTGGCACAGGAGAGATGAAGAGAACATCTCAAGCATGAATCACTGTAGAATTATTTAGCTGGCAGTAAAAACGGAACTCCCAGTAGCAAATGGTTGGAGATTTTAAGTAAAATACTTTTTTTTTAATAGCTAATTGACCCCAGAATTGTTGGCTTCACAGCACTGGCTTCCAGTGTGCTTTAGGATCAATTTTAATATTATTTTCCTAACACATAAAGCACTTAATGGAAAAACTCCTGATTATTTTACTGAGTTACTAATTTCATATCAACCAATGCGCTGCCACTGAGGTCATCTAACAGGGGCCTACTTTGTGTCCCAAGAGTGAAGCACAAAAGAAAAGCAGAGAGAGCTTTTTGTTATAATTCTCCAAAACTGGAATGTATGACCCCGTTCACACTTATTAGGCCGGCCCTGTGCCGCCTCAAATCTAGGCCGGATTTTTTCAGACACCCCGTTCACACCTGCGGTTTTAGGAGCCTCAGTGCGTCACATATGGGGGCGAAAAGCCGGCCTAAACCAAATGCATGCCGGGAATAAACAAATCTGCTCAAACAAACCAGTGACGCAGGACATTGCGTCTGCTTACAGGTGTATGCGCTGTATTTATAATCACAACTTATTAATATCGATTGGCTATTGTTCGGTTCTATATTTTATTTGAAAGTAATCTTAACCATTTGCAGCCGAAGCTTTCTAAAATAATTAAAAATGTGCTGGTTCAATGGGGAATCAAATTCATATATTTCCCTTTTCAAATGTCTATCTTCGATTCTGCAAGTCTAAAAGTGCTGTTATACAGTCCACCCGAAAGCGAAGCAACTTTATTAGGACAGCTGCATTAAATCACAAGAAATCCTATTAGTATGCAATCGTCTGCATCGAAAGCAGCCTCTGTGACGCGTCTGTAGTTTTATCAGACAGCAGCGCTGCGCTCCTGCGGTTTGTGTTTTAACTGTATCTTCATCCACATTGTAAGCAGCGCTTTCATTTGTGCATCGGCCCAGTTTTTACCTCTAACGCCGGCATTTGTGATTGTACTGCTCAGCACAATATAACTGCATTTCGGATTGCATAGTAAATAACCGGTCTCGTATTAAAATGCACTGATTTGAATGGAAACCTGCTTCGGTTAAATTTATATCGTTTTAATGCAAAATTCGGATAATTAATAAAGTTATGGTCCCGTTCACAGTGTCATAATCATACTTAGTACAAGAACAAACAATAGCAAGTTTACCAGCTACACACTTTTGTTTTAATCGACCGAGTAGTTTGAACTGTTTACATTATAACTCATTACTTACCCTAGACTTTTTTAATATATATAAAGATGTGAGCTAGCGAAATGTATCAGTACATTTAAGGCTATAGATCGATATGACATTCAAACAATACAGACACAATACTGTGTCCTGCAGTGTGTGAGCTGTCTTGGTGCCCGTGTTTACTCTGTGTTTATTCCGCGTCTCTGGGGGGCGGGGCTTGAGTTGCGTCACACGCTGACGCTTTCTGCCGGCCCAGGCCCGGCGCGTTCACAGTTACATTTAGGCCGCATTAGGCCGGGTCGAAAACTGACCCCGTTCACATATGAGAAATCTCAAGTGTGAACGGGGTCTATGATGTTTTATTGGAGACGCATACTTACTGTTTAAGTCAAGACTTAAGTCAATTTTTTACAAAATGGATTTCTTAAACTGACTGTTTCTAACACTAATATTATCTGTTGATGTTTTTATTGTTCTTTGAATTTTATGATTTATTCTCCATCTTAATCTTTAAATTATTCAATTTTATTTTCTTGTACAGCAATTTGAGCTGCTTTTAGTATGAAAGACACTATATAAATAGTTGTATTAATATTATTATTATTTACCTATGCAATTTGGCAAGGAAGCCAGAGAGTCACTTTCAAATATATGGCTGAAAAGATTGTTCTAGATCCCCACAATGCTTTGTGTAAAGGTGTAGGCCCACCTCTGTTCTGAATGAACATTTCCACTTTTTTTTTATTGAGCTTTAAGTGCTTCATTGGGGTTGACATTATCTGAGTTTGAATAGTCAAATCAAACACATTGTTATCACCTCTTTTCAAGACTAAAGACTGAAGAGTGTTCCTTTGCCTTATCTGCTTTGAGACCAAGGATTACAGTAGTCACACTTCTTTGAACTCTCTTTAAGGAAGCAATGTCCATCTTCTAGTGTGGTGATCAAAATTGCAAACCATATTCTAAATGATGTCTTGCTAGTGCACTGTATGTTGTATTTCAACATTATTTCTGCAGATCTCTGTTAGCTTTTCTAATGGCTTCCCCACATTGTCTTTCTTCTTTTAATGCAGTGATTTCCGCTTGTGTAGAGCTAATATCCGAGCAAAATAATCTATATGGTCTTAATGAGGATCCCACCACCTCTTTTATCATTTAAAGAGCAAACACAGATTCAGCACTTTTTGCAAACTTTGACCCTTTCTCCTCCATTCCTCAAAGATATTCTGGTCATTTTTGTACGTTAAATTATGCAGTAGGAAGACTGAATTTGAACACTGTGAAACATTGGTTTAATATTGCTAGCTAATATACTTTCATCTCTAATGTAAACAAACTGTCTGTGGCTGTTTTCTGTTTTTAATTTTGCATTCTTTAGATTTAATTTGGAAAGCCGCGTCCAATTTCCAAGGAGTTCAGAAAGAAAATCCTTCTATTTTTCAGTTACAAAAGCAAGGTGACTCTACACTCTAAACATTACATACTTACATTCAAGTTAGTTTGGGAATGCTCTTTGGAATCTTTAAGCCATATTGTGATTGCCAGGTTCTGCTGTAAATTCTGCTTTTCCTTCATTGCAGTATGTGTTTGTGTGTGTGTGCGTGTGTGTGTGTGAGAGCATGATCGTGCATGTGCTCGTGTGTATGTATATGTGTGTGTGTGTGTGTATGTATATTCTTTCGGTCATGATCCTGACAGGAAATGAACATCTTTGTACTTGATTATCCCACAGCAGCCGTCACTTAACTTATCCCATATTGTTTGCCCTCTCTCTATGTGGTAATATTTTATAATCCTCAAATAGAATCTAGTTAAAACTCCAGTAAAACTATTTTTATTTTCAGTAATAGTTGTTGCAGATGAGAAGGGATCCCTATGTAGATGATTATAATGTCACTCTCTGATCTTTGCAGCCCGAATAATTGTAAATCATTGCTTCATAATGTGTCAAAGAATGTCTGTAGCAGGCAATTAAATGGCAGAATATAATAGACCAAATTATTGCCTGTCAGGTTTTCAACAACACAGTTAGTATTTGAGTTACACTTAATCATTACGTGCATTAGCAACTTCATTGGAATCCCGCTTCAGGCTGAGCATGAAATACATTGCATTATTTAAACCTCTAATGGTAGAAGCCATTTATTTGTAGGGAAGAGTACAACATGCAGAGTTTTACAAAGCATGGAACACTTAAGAGCCCAATTTATCCAAATCAAAGTCTTAAAGCAAATAAACTAAAGTGCCAGAAATTAGCAATTTTCATAAGCTGAAAAATATTTAGAAATGCAAAGCGTTAGATAATTTCAGACAGCAGGGATTAATATTAAATATTTACTTTTAACCAGCAAGGAACTGTGAGGCTTTTTGCATAATTCATTCAAGATTCCTAATTTCGGTAAATATTTAAATGAGCCAGTATTTTGATTAAACAAAATGATTCTCTGGTTCTAATGATATCCTTCTAATCATGGTATCTGTGGAAATAATTTCCTTTTTTGTGGAATACCCTGTTTATGCCACAAGGGAGGTTTTTAAAAAGTTCAGTTGCACTGGAGGCATTAAGAAATAATGAAGGCCTCTCTTATGATGGATTCAGTGTCACTTTGATTCAATAAATGGATGTATGCATATATACTTATATATGTGTGTGTGTGTGTGCGTGTTTATGTTTATAAACGTGTGATATATCTGTGGGTATACATGTTTATATTTTGTATATCTATAGACCAGTAAATCCTCAAACATTCAGCTAGAATGAAGACTTATTATGGCATGATTGCTAAACCGTAATTGTCTGTCCTTAGGTTTCTTATTTAGTGACATTGTTACTTTGTAATATCTTTTATCTTTTATTTATTTTGTATTAAATAACATTACTGTTATGCTTAAATCTTATCCCCTAGTCAAGCTTTATTTTTTCTCCCCAAGTTAAGGACACATGATGCATGTAGGAAAGAATTGTAGGATAAAAGCTGAACTGAGGGTTATAACTACAGTAACAATGAATACAATATATTGGCTGTCTCTGGAAGGCATTTGTTAGGTTATTGCCCATTTGCAAAATGTGAAAATTAAGGCGGCAATGATATATTTAGCAGAGTTTGTACGAGCAAGGAAAATAATTAATTAAACAGTTTGTGCTTTGTTGAGCTGATGTTTAAATATTACAAATTTGTTAATTATAAAATGACTGAAATAAATCAAATAAGTAAACTAAGAAATAGAAGAAACAAAACAAAACAAAAATTCAAACTATTTTTTGAATTCAATGAGGTGTTGTGTATTGAAAAGCTCTGCAATATAACCTTATTGCCTCCATTACACCATATCATGTTTTTTATTTAATATATTTATTTTATTAACTCTACAAAAATGCAGAACAATGCATATGAATTTTAAGGAATGGGCTTCTATTATAAAATGCATTTCCGATTCATAGTCTTACTGTACTTTTATTTGAACATTGAGATTATGAAAATAAAACGTGAATGCCTTTTACACATTTTTATTTGGAATTTGGGAGAAATGTTGTCAGTAGTTTATAGAATAAAACAAAAATGTTCATTTTACCAAACAGATACCTATAAATAGTAAAACCAGAGCAACTGATCATTTTGCAGTGGTCTCTTACTTTTTTCCAGAGCTGTATAATAATTACCATCCCTCAAAAATTGTACAATCATCCAGTGTCCCTATTAAACTTACGTGTGCATGGTTTAAATACCAGTAGTCTAGGCTATATAAGGCTATATCTGTATTAAAATGGCCCAGCTAGCAGACCCAGTTGTATGTGTGCTCTGTTTTGTCCTTGATATTCCATGGGTGGCCAATGGTGGGTGCGAGGATAAAAGAGAGAAACCTGTGGCAAACCAAAAGTAACTGTAAAGACTGGGTTTGTAATCTGAAATTTGCTGGGTTGGGTCAATGTTTTGATTTAATCAAGGCTCTTGTTAGTTTAATATGATTGAAATATATATTGTAATACATATGTTTTGCTACTTTGTATTGAATGTACTTTTTAGTTGTTCCAGTTTCCATGTTTATTGATATTTACTTGTTTACTAGGTACATGAATATATCATGTCTCTTTATGTACAACTTTCTCACCTCTAAGGGAAGGAAAATCAACTGCTTTTTGATATTTGCAGTTATGAGGTACATATGGGTGTTTCATTTTCACATTTTCAATTTTATGATACATTTATGGTAGAAAAATAGATCTGATAGAAATGTAGACACAGTGAAATGTATGTGTTATTAAATATATATTTTAAATTAGACATACCGATGTACGAGGATCTGAGAGCTTGGATTTATAAAGGATAGGAGGCTGATTGAACTGTTTTGTCAAAAGTGAATTGTTTATGTCATTTAATGGAACAACTGTCTACATTCATAAGACTGGTTTTGTTTTGGTTCTCTGCACGACAGTTGTTTTTATGAACTCGACAGTTTTATAGCCCATTAGTCTTTATAATATGATAAGTTGTACATAATGGGTTGTAGGTTTTAGTTGCCTTCAGCTGATGTTTATAGATTAGTGTATGTAAAAATGGACCAAATACAGAAAGTAAACAAATAGTATTAGTAATAATAATAATGATAATAATAATAATAATAATAATAATAATAATAATAATAATAAAACATATTTTGTTACATTGTGATAGGTACATTTTAGTGTTAAATAAAACTTAAAAAATGCTGTTTTGTGCTGCTGTTAAGGACTACATATGAGAAGCTTTTAAAATGCATTGTGTTTATGTTTTTTAGTATTGCCTTAATGAAATTACCATAATGGGAACAGAATTACCCTGAAAGAGACAACATAGCATTATGATGTAATATAATTCCAGGTCCCTTATCAAGTAAGGTTACAGAGTATGGCAGCATTCTGCCTGGTTGGGTTAGGATTATTAGCACATGTGTTTGTTCACACTGCACTTGTTAAAATGATATGGATATTATCATATTTTTCTTATCTGGCAGTGAAGTGAGGCAGATACTAGAGTATTTATTTTTTAAATTGATGTTATAAATACAGTATTGTATTGGTATCGACATATAGCAGAATAAATCCCTCTGCACACTGGCCACATGAACTTAAAAAAACCTACCTACAACCTGCCTTTTGGCCAGTTAATCAGGAGTGTCATGCTTGTTTCTTGTACATTAAAGTACTTTTTATTTGATTCCTCTACATGTTTTCCTTTTGTTTATATAAAAGACAACATCTCAATTGGCTTGCATTTGCTTGTTGTTTCCACAAATCTTGTACTGCTTTACCTTTTTAATATTAATATTTTATTTGCTGCACCCTCTAGACAACTGTAATTTAATTAACAAATTCATAAAAAGAAAGAAAAAAGAAAACTTAACAGTACAATAACTGTAACCTGTGAGGTGACATTAATGATACTGTGATTTTAAACCCAAGCACTGCCCTTTGCCTTGTGCAGGTCTTATTCCCATTCAGTGTACAGTTCATCTTATAAATGTGTGCACCATGGTATCTTCCAGTTCTTTGACATGTATGCTAATAGGCTGCCTTTCTAATTAACCTCCCCTTATTAGAATGGGCAAATGACCCAGGTTGCAGTAATACAGAAACTACTTAGTGTAAGTGTGTTGGTAATCTATCCCCGTTGCCTGTCATAACCAGATCGGAACCCGGTGAGGTTGTAACAGACCTGACTAAACTGGAAATGTGCTTTCCTTGGTTTGTGGTGTTGTTATTCTTTTTACGCCATTTTGCCCACAGCCCTGTTAAACGGCAGCGTCACTGGTAGTACCCATGCCTATATTCTTATTTGTCAGTGCTTGGCTGCGGTGATGATAGGGCTTTGTCCATCTGAGTATGTAATGTGAATTTCCACGCTTATCGGATCCGTTTCATCATTCGTCTTAAAACTGCAGTTTTATGCCTCTGAGCTATACGTTAAAAATAAGTATTTTTTAAATATGATGTGGACAATTTAATGTAGCAGTCAATTTTTACAGTTCTTTAAATAGGAGAAAAGTGGACCTTTCGCTAATTTATGCCTCAATAGCTCGGATGCTGATATCTCATGATGTGGGTTTGTCTCCCTGCATCCATTATAGACAATTGCTTGACACTCCAATAACTCATAGCCCTTCATGGCAATTTCCATGTCCCCCAAGGACAGCAAGTAAAAGAGGGTCCACTTAAACTTACAACCTGATAAAATAGTTGCTGTTAAAATGAAAGATTGTACATAAAAGAAGACTATTACCAAGTGTGTGACACCCAAGGGGGAGAGTTTTGGTCGGAAATGAGGGATTAATTATAATTTAACAATTTTGAGCAGATTTATATCCCTGCTTTCCAGTGTTTAAATGTCATTCTTGGTTACTTTTAGACCTGTCCTGAGCAGAGGGAGCTAAGGGTGCCGATAAGTCATGCAAGCTCCATGTGGTGTCCGGTTGTAAGTGAATAATTCAGGACACTTCGTTAGCTCCAGCCCTCTGTAAACTGTAGTATTATGGAATTAGGGAGACACAGGTCACCCTACAAACATATGCACATGTGTCATATGTGCACTACAGGGTTCCCACAGGTCTTGAAGAATCTTGGAAAACGACTTCCAACAATGGAAGAGCTACAGAGAAACAGTAACATGACTGATATTAACCAAGAGGTTTGTATTCAAAGAGTCAGTGAAAGTCCTTGCTATGTACATTTTGCAGCTTACTATGGGAAAAGGTAGGGGAAACTTCTATTGTGATTAAAATAATAAGTTGTAGATTCAGTTTTTTAAGATCTAATGTTACGTTATTAATGCTAATAAACGACCTCAATGCCTTGTATTATCACAGTGCTTCCCTCCAGGGGCAAGCTCAAGTCACTGATGACTTTTTAGTAAAGTAAAGTAAAGTAATATTTATTTATAAACTTAATACAGTGTTTGACTCCATCTTAGCCACTCAGTCAGACATTAGAATAAATAATATATCAATGACACCTCTGAGGAAGGTGCAGCTCCCATTTAAATTCTCTCCCAAGTAACACTGGTTTTCAACATTGGCTTGGACTACCTTGTTGTGCTTTACATTCATGAACTGAAAATGATTGTGTGAGAAGGATGGAAAATAAGTAAAGTCAGGTTCATTTGAATACTGCCATAAACTTTGGAAAGCATTAGTGACATGCATGCTGTGTCATATTTTGTAACAACAGCAAATACTAAAATTGACTAATTGGGCAATGGGATTACATGGCATAGTGGGTAATTTAAATTCCTTACATACATTTAGAGTTTTTCATGGAGCGCAAGCACAGAGAATGACTCAGTGAAGGGACAGTAAGTGAACCGAGGTTTAACAGATATGTTTGTTGTTGGTTATAGCCTATATGTTGAAACTGAAATATTCTGGAATAGTACTTTTCATCCTTCTGTATACTCAAGAATGACAAAACACTAAGATATTCAAGGTCATTTTACTGCAAAAAAATATATAATATTAAAGAGGGCAACTGCAGAGACTAGAGACCAAAGCTACAGCCAATAAGACGTCTGCCTCCAAACCCAGTTTATAGAACCATTTTGTTTACAGAACCATCATGCAACTGCGTCAACTCATTTGTCTTCCTCAGAGCAACAGGAAAACAAAAAAACAGGCCTTGTCAGAGCTGTGTCTGATTTGAATATCTTTCTGTTTCTGTAACCACCCAGCAATCTAAAGCTTCCAGGCACTTCATTAGTTACAAAGGACCTTTCACATGGGACATGTATTCTGGGGAGCCTAACAACTGTTGTCATAAATAATCAGCTAGCTCACTGATTGTAATTGCATGGTAACAGTACAGTAGAGTGAACGTAATGAAAAAGACCAGGTTTTTTAATGTAATCAAACTTCTTAATGTATAGCTTACTTATTTTTATTTATTTGGTGTTGTCACAACTGGTTATTCACTGTAATCAACAAGGTAATTCATTCTTTTAAAATATGATTTCTCTTCTTCAGATGAAACCTAGTTTTACATATGCATGTTCTGTTAAGTATGAACATGTAGTAATAACTTAATGTCAGTACACCCAAGCTAGAACAGTTCCTGTTTAACCATTTTAAGCCTCAATTGTTTCATTATTCCCCTTCTTTGCTTTACATTTACAGCCATTGCATGAGTTGTATTGGTATCCGTGTGAACTCTTGTTATTTGTTTGCCATATTTAAAGAAATGAACATTGTTTTGGACAAATATTTGCACAACATTTAACATGTGTGTTGTGTTTCGTAATGTGAGTTTTGGCTTGGACCAAATCAAACCTTTGACCCACAATGCAAAAACAACAACAACAACAACAACAACAACAACAACAACAAAAAAACCACAAAAAAACAGAAAAGAAAAACAAACAAGAAAACAATACTTAATAACAGCCTGAATTAGGAAAAAGAGTAATTTGTCAAGTAAAAACCCAAGTACTGGAATTGTAATTTGATTTAGTTTTTAATTTTTGTAAATGAATATGCACTTTTATCATTTTTCAGTGTTTCGGGTTGCCATTTGGGCTGTGTTTTTAGATGAGATACACTTTTAAAAATGCCCTAAAACAAGAAGTTATTAAGGTGTTTAATTTTAATCATTTACACAATTGAGTTACACTACATACCATACAGTGCAATCTATTTATCACTGGACAGGGCAGAAATTATGTATAAATTGTTATTGAGGCAATTAAGAACTAAAACAGTTTTCAGTGTATGATTTTAAATGAGACATGATCCTTGTACACATAAAGGGATACTCCTCAAAACTGAGATTTCCATTATTGAGGATGAATTAATCCGCTTTCAGTTCAATAAGGCAAACAAAACCTTCTTTGGTTTTAGAAGTTTGGGAAAGCACATTTTAAAGGTTTTTGGATTTGAATTCGTCAGTTGTGGGGTTCTGAGGGTTAGGTTTGACCCTTGGCTCTGCTGTGTATTTATTACTTTATTTCTATCAATCAGTGCCTCATTGGTCTGGCATTTATGGTTTCACTCAGTGTTAGGTATGTGTTCCTTATCAAATTAACCTGATGCCACCAGTTAATCTCAATAGCTATCTTATTTCAGTGTTCAGAGGGCAAATGATTGCAAAAGGAAGAAATAATGAGAAAGAAAGAAGACCCACTGTTGTTCAGTCAGCATTGTTTGGAATCAGTCTAAAATAATGTTAGTGTTGCAGTAAGCACAATTATTCCCTAACAAGCCCTTTACATCTTCTTGAATTATTTTAGTCTTGATAGATTTGAGAGTGATAATTTTATGCAAGTTATGATTAAAAACCAGTTACTGTCAACCTCGAAGAACAAATTAAAAATACCCTGTTTGGAAAAATGACAGTTTTAAAAATAGATGAAATTACATGTTAGGGATGAAGAACTATGGAATTTATTGAGCTGAAATGTGTTGTGGGAGATTTAGGAATCTTACACTTAGGGGAAGAAGTTAATGACTGATTAACAACAGCAATTAAAAGATGAGGAAAAGGTATATAATTAAAATTGCAGTTCTTGCTTTGTCAAGTACGTGTGTCATCCATTGTGTACTTGTTAAAAGCTTAAGAAAAAGAAACCAGCATTTAATTTCAGACCCCGTTTTGAAGAAGAGACTGATAATTTGCCTGTAGATGCAGCCATGAAGGCTGTAACTCATGTTTAAGTGAGGCTGTGTCATTAGAAGTTCACAGCCATGTATTTTGTGTTGACAGTCATCGACAGAGAATATTTGGCAGTCAGAAGTAATTTAACTTAATTAATGGGATGCATATTTGATGGAGGAATAAAATATTCAGGCTCAGCAAAGTGGAAAAAGGGAAAGATTTAGTGGGAGTAAAAGGTTGAAGAATGTAATTTGTGCATTCATTCTGCTGCTCAGAATTATGAATTGTCTTACGGTGATATAAAGCCAAGCTGATCCTTAGATGGAAATGTGCTGTCCCTCAACAAAGGAAGCAATCAACATGACAGCTCATGATTTAATTGATGCCAGAGTGAACTCACTTTTAACAAATAGGGACATTACGGTATTTTGCAAACTTGTGTGGAATAGTTAGCTGCTGGAATTTTAAATATTCATGGTAGTTTTAATGGTATAGTGATGCTGAGGTGGTGTTAACGTGTGGACCACTGAAAGCTGTCACCGCGTTCTTAATCTCTCCTGGCACATTTTAATTGACTTCCTGTAGGTATAGATTATTTCATGGTGAGTTTGCTCTGGAAATTTGATATTGGGGAAAGAATGGCATCTGGTTTCAACTCGCTACAGCTAAAACCCTAATGCTTTCATATGCTTTTGCTGGTGGCAAGAATTATTAAAAAGAAATGGGGGAAGTGATAAAAAATAAAGCAATCATTCACTGCGATCATCATAATTGAAATGACGTTCTTACAATTACCTCTTGGGATTTAAACTAGATAGACTTATATAATATATAATACAAAAATGCACAGGTTGATTTTCTGAATGCAAGATTCTGTTATACTGACTCAGACCTTCCTGAAAATGTTCACACTTTGTTTTCTCCCCCCTCATTTTTATAGTTCTTTTGTTAAGTGAAAAAACACTGTGATTATTATGTTTTTTAGCCAGCAGCACATTGGATAAAATCTCTTTAATGCAGAATGTATCGATTGGAATGTATTCAAATGGCAGTAATGTACTGCTTTGAAACGGAACACATGTTCCTCTGCTGGGTGTGAATGCTGAAGGTCATTACAAAACAGAGAAGAGGGAGGGTTGTGTTTGGAGGTCAGGTGAATCTCAGCATTAACTCCTGGGAAATGTAGTTTAGCAGGATGTATGCCCTAAGCTCTAAATTATCACACACATACCTATCCAATTCAATTGACCACCCTCCACATTTCCTCACATTTTTGTTAGAATACCTGGAGTACAAATATCAGCCTTGTGCATGACGGTGTACCTCAGACCTTGTACGATTCAAGAGGACAAGATACTGGATGTGTTTGTGTCTGCTGCTTTTTGTGCTTGGGGTTCTATCACCATGGTATTTTCCCAGTATTAAGGCTACTGATTTTGATAGGGCAGAGATCTTTACCATGTCTTTCTGTAACTCTTGAATTTTCCTCTTAGTATCTTCCAGTAAAATGGCTGTATCACATCTGTATGGAAATTGGTGTATAACTCATACTCTGACAAAACCTTTCATCCAAGAGAGAAAGTATGTGTTTAGAGTTCTACATAATTTGTGAGAGTGGTCTGTCTCTTTCTAGGCAGGCAAAACATTTGATAGATGTGACCCTATTCTCCTAGTAAAGAGAAGGCAAGTATCAGCAAGTGAAGTTGAATGACTTATTTTTGTAAATTCTAATATTGCTTCAGTTTAATTGATTATAACATTAGGCTAATAGTGACATTCATTGTGGTTCAAGGAAGTTATCCAAATGCGTACCAAAGTTAGGGAAGTAATGTTTCATGGTATTTAATGACTAGCATATTAAATAAAAAGCATATTTATTGTTTCTCAACTTTACTTCTGATGCCAACTGGTTTGTGGCAGCTAAATATGCAAGCCTAGGGTTGATCATGATAATTTCTGTTTTCATTTTTGCTCAATGAAAGAATGTTTAGCATATAGTTATCTAACACTTGCAGCAAATCAGGAAGACTTACTTACAATCTTAAGGGAATATTTCTAATTTGCTGCTACTAAATAATTCTTACTCCTACGGTCTTTTCCTTCTGGAAAATTAAGCTTAATCCATCCACATTATTATACGGTACAATTATTTTTGTTGTGTTATTTAAACCGAAACAAGTAACTGTCATTTGAAAATGGGTACAATATGCTTGTATTCGATGAAGAATCTCGGTCAAGGTTAGTCTGTGCTGAGCTCAAATTGTACCCACCATGTACCCGCAGCTAACATATGCATATTTTCTGAAAAATTATTTCCTTGCAAGATTATAATGCATATGGTTTTGTGAGTTGGCTTGAATAAAGGCATCAGACAAATACTACAACAATTACTAGCCTACTATTTATAATAATAGTAATGTACTAATATGTTAACATTTATTTTATAAAACAGAACCATCTCTATTTTTTGTTTTGTTTTAACTACTGACCTCTCTTTCTCTAACACACACACACGCACACACACACTCCTGCAGTTCTTGTATTTTTTTAAGGAATTCTAGATTTCATTGTCTTGAGAGATGAAGATGAAGTGCCCTGGCTACAGCTGGATCTCTCTCATAGCTCTTCAAGCTCACCTCAGCAGTGTTCTTAACAAGGCCAAATCGTCCCAATTGGTGTGGGGGGCTTTTATAATGTAGACAAAATATTCAGTAGAGACCAGGCTGAGACATCCATATGCACTTCATTTGTGATATCATTTTTCAACCCGCTGTTAAATGACTGGTCTAATTGCCATAGTTATTCTTTTTTAAAGGTCTTGAATACATAAATAGGACATACATGTTTCCCATAGTTGTTGACAATAGGCTGTACCTTAAAATATCTGAAGTTGAGTTTTTTATACAAAGTTTTTCCTAGACCTCAGCTTATGCAATGAACTATAGAAAATAAAGATGTCCTAATTTTGTCATAAAACACACCATATCAGAGAAATTGGTTTTAGGGGTGTAGCTTTCATGACAAATTGCCTTCACACATGGTATTTGATACATTGAGCATATCAGCCTGTGCACCATGTAATCAGAAAATTTGAAACAATATTATTATTATTACTATTATTATAACTATTAATACAACTAATCATTAACTACTATAGTTAGTGATAAGAGCATATTTATACTAGTTGAAAATGAATGAATTCTTTAGGAATTACTTAGTCATTTTTTGCAATAAGTGCTAAAAACTAAACACTTCAGATGCCATTAGTGATATCTCACTTGATTATCTAAAAAAGTCACGTAAAAATACTTTGTGAAAAAGATCTCATATAAAATCCTGTGCCACACTCCACCTCTTTTCTCATTCTCAATGTATGTTTCCCCCGCAATGAAATCACAATACATTTTGTTTCCAGAAACTCCCACAGAAATATACGACACCCCTGATACACGGTAGCCTCTAACTTTAAATATGAGAAAATAATATGATGTGAGTGATGTTTCCCATGTCCTTGAATATGAGCATACACTAGCACATCCCAGTGTCTCACATTCCCAAAGGAGGAGTAAAATCCAAGGCTTAGGAAGAAGTACCTCCAATTCCTATTTATCAGCTTCTGTGGCTATGAATCTAGCTTGCAGTATTTCACAACACTCTCTCCACAAAAGGCAAAGAAGAAATAAAACCAAGAAGTGTACAGTCCAAAATGGAGGAGAAGAGCTTGGATGTTAGGAACACAATTACCTATTGAATTTATAATATTATATGGATCTATCGGTATTATGAAACCATAAACAAAAACAAAAATAAGCTTACATATTCAGAGGTAGATACAATTTATATATGTATTCTAAGAAATAAGAATACGTTTTCTTTAACATTGTAGTTTTATTATTACACTAAAAAAATAATGAAAGAATTGTCACACCTCTTTTGAAAAAGAGCACTTAAAGGTATTAAAATTGCAAGTATGTTTTAAACAAAAACCTAAATAAAAAAAACAAAAATTAAGCTCTACTAGCAAATGTTATTGATGGCAACAGAGGTTTCTATGGAGGTTCTATGATTTTCACACTGGTAAAGGGGATTTTATTTTCTGTTCAACAGAGAAAATAATAAACAGTATTTCTGTCTCCAAGACAATAAATAATAAAACATATAAACAATAATAATACTTTTTAAAAATATATGTATCCTCCCGCTGGCCTCTATAAAGTCTGTCAATCTGATCATTTACCAGCAGCATTTATGAACAAAATTCTTCACAAATCTGTGTTGTCCTTAAAAGGCTGTATGTTTAGAAGCTTTCTATATAAACAATGTGGCCATAACAGAAGTACCATTGCACAGAGCAGTTGTCAGCTGTAAGAGTGAAGCAAAAGGAGAATGAACAAGAAACTATTAAATGGATCATAGAATAGTGCTTTAACCAATTTTAAAAGTATTCTTGTGTGTTGATTCCTGAGGGGCTTAAGGGCATTGCTTCATGCATATTTTGAAGAAAAAAGTTTCCCTGGTATTAACAGTTCTTTAAATGGGAATGGACATTTTAAATATATATTGTTACAGATGGGCGTTTTAGTTCTTTTTTGTTTTATTGTCAGCATTGTTCATTTTGAATCAGAAAGACCCAGTTGCATAGCGGGGGGTATTTGGTAGTGATGCATGTTGCTTGGAATTTTTTTTTGTTTTGTTTTAAATATATCTACACCTCTTCTGACGGCAGAGCCCCCTTCTTAAAAGTTTTTTTTTTGGCATATCCACATAAGTCAGGATATCAGGGGCCAAATTCCTCTTGAAGTTTCTGTAGAACTCACTCAGATTGAATCAAGAGGGCATAATCTAAAAGAAGAAGGGGAAACGACAGGGGCTTGTTTAAGGGTCACAAGATCAGTGCCCTGGCATGGAACACTAGGCAAATTACCCCCTTCGGATACTAGCAAGTGTCTGAATGCTCTGCACCGGCTGTGGAGTTAAAGGGAAGGGGACATTGCTTGTGTTTTCTTAATGTGGTAGAATGGCCTTAAAGACATAACTTTATTGCTTTCGAAGGGAAGGGCCTAGCTGTATCAGCACCTCCCTCACACATTAATCCCTTGCTAAATGGGAAGCCCAGGTCTTCGCCATCTCTGTAACGGCTCGTAAAATCCTGACAAATAGGTTAAACAAAAGAACGAAACAAAAGACCAGCGCTCTGTGGCAAGTCAACGCAGCGTGTTAATGCGCATAGGGATGGATTGTTTGATCAAGTGTATAGTGGACTGCTCAGTTTAGTTCTCATAGGAAACCAATGCTGAAGTGTAATGTGTGGTGTACTCTAATAAAAGCGAAAATATGGGTAATTTTAATTAAGGATATTTACAGCAAAATGGGCCAATTTTGAAATTATTATTATTATTATTTTATTTAACTTGATCCGGGGAATTGTGGTTTTTATATCCAATATGTTCTGTGACTAAGACTCACTCAGTAAATAGAACATAAGGTCCTCTTTTCATTGTATATTATTATTATTATTATTATTATTATTATTATTATTAATAATAATAATAATAATAATAATAATAATAATAATAATAATTTTATATTAAGCTGAATAAAACAAAACTATTTAACAGTCAGTAACTGAAGTATTCATTTATATACATCACACACACACATACACACACACACACACACACACACAATGTAAGTTAGTTTAGTGATTTAATTTATTACATTTTGTTAATTAACTATACTTATTTATCAATTATATATGTGTCTGATGAATACTAATTCAGCCTAGAGACAACTGTAGAGATTCCAGTTAAGACAACTTTTGACTGCCACTATATAGACATATTTGTTTCTCCTGTCAAACATAATGCTAGAATTAAACAAAGAACATAAAAATCTGTATATTTTTTCTGCTTGCAAAAACATGATTGAAGGGTGAGAAGCTGTGTCAATTACTGCAATTTAGAAAATAAGAAGGGGGGTTAAGTAATTAGTCTCAAATAAATTTTATGTTGAAATACAGCCGTTTGTTGAAATAAAAAAATAAAAAAATCTGATGCCGAAAAGAAAAATGTTGAAATAGAAGTTACCATGCTAATCATCATTTGGTATGATGAAGGAAAAAAAGGAAAACACCTTAATTATTAACCACTTGAGAGTTCTCTAACAGGTCTAACTTCATTTTTATTTGAAAGGGAAGGTGTTCATATTCTTGCATTCCTGGAGCTATAATGTGTTTTTTTCTCTTACATTTATAACCCAAGAGACTCTATTGGTGAAATAATTGGCCACGGCTGCTTCTTCGTTTTAATTGTGAGTCATTATTTACATTGGATTTCATCTTGGACTTTTAAGATAAAGAAAAAAATATAGCAGTATCTTTTGAGATTATGGTTAATTGAAGTATTTTTCTTTTCTTTTTTCTACATGGAAGGAACATCATTGAAATAAAGACGAAAGATAGGATGAAATGTTTCATTTTAAAGTATGCAATTATTTTCCACTTAGTATAATTTTAATGGCATTTTTAAAAGAGGATCTTCCAGTAGATGGCGCCAGTTTACTATTTTATTACTGGGGAAATATGGAACTGTTGGGTGAAAACAATAATGCATTGCTGACTTCTCTACACTACATACATCAAAAATTCTGACAGTAATTTGCATATATATAATAATTACCCTAATAAATTTGAAACCTTTGTTTTTCTTTCAACTGCACTAATCAAAAACGTAAAGTTAATCTCACAGTTTTGGAGTTATAAAACCCTGCATCTTAAAATATATCACTATATATTGTTCCTGGAGTGTCTGCTATGATATGTTTTTACTTGTGTAAGGTATTCAGTGACTATTTAAAAAGCAAACCTAGAAACTTGGATATCAAGTCGTAGGCTGTGAAAACAACAATTGCTTACCCCCAAAGTTCACTGTGACTTCAATTGACAGGATATTGTATTTACTTCCATAAAAGAGGTCGGTGGTACTGGTATATATTGTGTGTGTGTGTGTGCATCACTGGTTTTCGACCCAGGTTTTGACCACAACACAATTATTTATTTAAAACAAACTAATAACAATACAAATTCAAGGCTTTCCCCCATCAGCCTCCCAATAGGTGACAATCTCATACTTTATTGAAGGGGGTCACTTAGTTCAGCTAAGTGATTAAGGAACAGTTAAATAAATAAATAAATAAATAAATAAATAAATAAATAAATAAATCCTTAAGTGTTCTTAGGATGTCCCTTCTGGTATTACATTTAACTAGGACATGCTTATGCTGCATTCTGGCTTGTGAACCTTGGGGGACTTTTTGGCGGTCTCCTGAGCCCCCAGCTACTACACAGTGCATGGCTGTCACAGAGGGGGAAAGTGCCAAGAGGGCAATTAAAGCAAGGACAAAGACTACACAGTAATAAGTCCCTATAGCACCTTAATGAAGAAGCTTAAAAGTGGTAAAATTAGCATAGCTGATAATGAAGGGTGTCAATGATGTACAGGGGCTAAAGAGAATAAACACCAGACCAAAAGGGTTGGTGCATCACCCATAACACTCCCCCCCTCCCCAAACACATTGCTTTCTCTCAAAAGATTAAAGTTTTATTGCTCCAACTCTATCCATTCTATCTGTAAAATATTGCATGTTATCTATGGAGACAAGGTATGGTGTTATCTAGTTATCTTTCATTATTCTGCATTATAAAAAAGGGCCTTTTTTTAGCTGTCTTATACATTTTAAGTGTGACACATTAACAGAGCTTTTCTATTTCATTTGACCTGGTTTTGAAAAATATAACATTTTCAATACAACTATAAATAATAATAATTATCTTAATACAATTACTATTATTGTTTTTATTATGATTAATATAACTAGAGTACAAGACAGGTCATTTTAAATTTGTTACATTTTCATATATTTCTGGTCCCGAACTCTATTTTTGAGCACATACAGTCCAGCTGTTTTTGCTGTTGTCGATATTATTACTATCCCAGTTCCTGCTGCTAATAGTTTGTAACTGTATTGTTTTCAGTAAAATCATATAGAGAACTGCTATACAATTTACAGAGAGACGAAGAACTTAAAAGTCTGAAAGCCTCAATACAGGCAGCAATCAAACTAATTTCTATTTAGGACAGAGAAGTATGCTCCAGTAATTTTTCTTTTTAGGATCCAATCCTGTGTAATGGAATCTCGACTAATTTAAACTGTGTTATAAATCAGACAAACAAAACTATAGTGCATTCATTAAGGTAAGATATAATTCAGCAATTACCAAAACTGATGTATAACTGATTAATAAACCAAATATAGGCACATTACACACTGTAGACACTGCTTTGGTGACCATGCTGATTACATTTGTTGTATTATAGAAATAGAAAAATGCTGGTTATGAAGCTTATTGTTTGACATTTTCCTATTCACTTATGCTTTTCCTGTTTCTATCATACAAGCCTGTGTCTGATTTTAGAATTCAACCTGTTATCTTACAGGCACTGTGAGATTCACAAATCCTTTTTGATAGAGATGCTCTGTAGGTGATATGGCTGTGGATACACAGAACCACTATCAGATAAAGATACAGAAGTGCTTATTTGAATCAATGCATGTAGTCAACAGAAACAGGTACACTGCATAAACTTAGATAACCTTGCAGAAAGCAAAGCAAAAAAAGGTTCCACATAAATAAGAAACCTTGCTTATAATTTACCACTACTCCAGAAGATGCAATACTACAAGGACCATACAATGGTTTTATTCATTTTGAAAGGTAAATGGTAAGTAAATTAATGCAATGAATGAATTTCTATTATTGTCGCCGGTTATACGTGCCCCCCATAAAGCCAGCTTGAATTCATTGCTTCCTTACAGAATAAATAAACCTGTAATTATCACCCAATTACACCATTTACCTGAATCCAGCAATTTTTTTGGGGGTACGAAAGACTTTATCATGTCCTGCCCTGTCATTTAATTTCTAATAATAATGTGTAAAATGTAGGAGGTGTATTTGTGTGTGTGCGTGTGTGTGTGTGTGTGTGTGTGTGAGGCGGGGGAGGTAGAGTAATTAAAGAATATTGTTGAAGAATTGCCCCGATTTGTATCTTGTGGGACTAGTGCTAAGAAAAATACACAGGGAGGGATAAGACAAACACAAAAGGAGACACAGCACAGAAATCACAACATTCAGAAGGATGGTTAAATACAGGGCTTGATAGCATTTACTGAAAAGAAGAGAGGCAATGTAATATATGCAATTGGTGTTCAGCTTAAGTCCTACAAGCGGTGGTTAAGCATTAGGCTGAAGTGTAGTCTCTTAGATGCAGTGTGTTAATGTGCTTGGCCGTACAACGTCTTGACAAGTGTATTAGATTTTGCTGGTGTGGTCTTTATGTATTTAGCCTGGAGTGTTCTTGTAAAAATAGCGGAGCATTTTCTACTAACAGGGTATTCAGGATTAATGCTTTGTATTGAAAATGTATGTAGTGTTTTTAATGTGCAGGTTTCTAATTAATGCATTATTTTAATTTTATATATTGAGCATTACCATTATTAAGAAGTGGGAACAGCATTCATGCTTGTAATATAAC
Source organism: Amia ocellicauda (assembly GCF_036373705.1). Classification (NCBI taxonomy): domain Eukaryota; kingdom Metazoa; phylum Chordata; class Actinopteri; order Amiiformes; family Amiidae; genus Amia; species Amia ocellicauda. The sequence continues at coordinate 39,969,387 of NC_089859.1, read as the reverse complement.
AAAACATTTACCATCGTTGTAGATACATTATTGAAATGTAAACTCAAAACAATAATAGATGACAGTGCTTTCTGAAATATAATTAAATTTACACTTATGTTAAAAAGTAAAGAAACATTTTGTAATTGTAAAAAATCAAATTTAGCATATGTTGAAAGGTATTTTTCCACTGTTGTTTATGGCACCCATATATTAAGTCTGTATCTTCAGAATTATACAACATATCATATATTTGAATCAATGTTTTATATATATTAAATCTAAATCAATAGAGTTCTGCTTTTATAAGAAATAAAAGGTTTAATTATCCTTCATAGATAGAAAATACAATAGAGTTTTTGCTAATTAAAGCTGCAAAAATGTATGTTTCTCTTTTGAAACAAGGCAGTTTTTTTCCAACTTTTGAACGATTTAAAAAGTCAATTTGATAAACGAATATATGGAATTTGTGGCAATGTTCTTTTTTATAGGCAATATAAATTAGGCATTACTAGATATTTATCTACTTTTGATGGTGTTTTATTACATGTGCAGACTCAAATTCATGGTACACTATTATAATATTCCTAACAAATAAATAACAAGTACAAAAAATACATACATATTGTGTGTGTTTGTGTTGCATATGTTTGTGCATCTTTTTATCTGTATATATATATATATAATCTCAGATCTTAATTTTTATTCAAAGATGCATGCCCACTTTGTGATCTAATACATTAGTCCCCTGTATTTGTACATGGGTGAGCAATTATTCTAAAAAGTTTTTTCTGCGTATTCCAATGACAAAGGGAATCTGTGCATTAACCTCTCAGACAGCAGTGACAGAAGACACATTTGACGGTTGTTTTCTGAAGCAAATAGACCAAACAGTGGTGAATGTTTTAATGATTACAGCTCTTGATGGCTTTCATAAGAGTGCACATAAATTGTGACAACTCCAATAAAGAGACATGGCAGCAAAACTTTCAGAGTTAGCGGCAAAGTAAATAGGGCAGGTTTTGCATTTTGAACAGAAATCTTATGAACTGTGATTGAATTTGTCGTGAAAGTGTGTCAGAATTAATAACATATTTACGTGCAAGGTTGCTGGGCTTTTGTAGCCTGTTTAGGGCTGAGGACTGGTTAACATGAAAAGTCATTTCTGCGCATTTAGTATGAGACAGCAAAGGACAAATGTACTTCACTGTGTCTTGGATCACAGTGCCATTTCTCATTTTCAACCGTTTTTGTCAGGACACCCAGCAAAACAACGATGCTTTGAGGACATAATTAAAGATATCGTTCAAAGAACAACTTTTTGCATATTTGAATTATTACTGTCGTTAAAATCATACAAATATGGAAATATGATTGCCAGAAGCACATAAATCAATGATCAGCAGGGCCTCAAAATCCAATAAATATGGGGAGTTAAATACTTTAAAATGCAAATCACATCTGAGCATTTGCATATGGTAGAATTTAAAGGAAATTTTCTTGCTTAAGAACCTCTAAGGTAACAGTAAGGGCTTTGGGTAAACAGATTTTTTTTTTTTTATTCATCACTGGTCAAGTTGCAAGATTTGATAAATGATACGAGACTCTGTACCATGATAAAAATGACTGCATTCTTTTGTGAATCTAGAAACTGCCTTGAAGTCATCTGAATAATTAAGAGTTAATTATTCTTCATCCATCTACATCAGAAAAGGACAGATTTAGGGAAGGAATTTATAATTTTTGCCTGGCGTGCTGTCTTGTCGTAATGTGATAAACTAAACTGACTTTGAATAATACCTAGTGACCTTATAGTAATTATGCCTCATATAAAAAATTATGTGCAATTGTTAATTGCTGGTATTGATTTGAGGAGATTCATATTAAAAGACATATGTTTTATAGTTGGAATAAAAGAGATTCTTCTTCAATGTTTAATTTATGGCTGTGTTTTTTTATTTTTTAATAAATGAGCTCACAGGAAATGCAGTGCCCACAAGTTCAGTGTATTTCACTTCCTTAGTTGAAGCTAACCTTTTTTATTTTATGTCTTCCTTCATTTCTGGTAATTAACAGAGCATGTGCTATACATTAAATGTGTGTTTGTGGTTTTCTCATTTGAATCAGAATATCTCTTGTAATGGTCTGAATTTAATTTAAACAATAAGGACTATGACATTATTGTTGTATGAATTGAATAACAATTTTGAAATTCTTCCTGGAAGTTCAATTGTCATAAATTCTGACATCTTCAGTTTGCTTTATCTGCTTGCTTACTTACTCTATATATGTACACATGTATTTATTTAACTTACACATATAATTATACATATCTGCCGTTTGTTCATCTATGTATGTTTGCTTATATTGCATGTGGGTGTGGATTTACAACTATTAAATTTAACCAAGGTTGAAATGCATGCAAATTAAATGTTTTTTGGAAGAAAGTAGTAGTTTGGATGTAACAGTTTCTGACTTGCTAACATATGAAGTGGTGTTTTCTAAATGCAAAGAGAAATGGTCATGGGGAAATCAATGTACATGATCCCTTTCCATGTATTACTACAGGGTTACATTGTTAGGTTAAATGCTGGCGAGGTTCCCTTCTAGAAAATCAATTTGGTGCAAAGTCTAAAGCATCTAGCCTCTTCTGAAAGAATCACTTTACATATCATCCCAAAGCATTCTATAGTGGCGCCTTGTAGTAGTATTGACCAGTAAAAAGTCTAAAAGAAAAGAAATGTGATTCTTTTTTTCACAATAAATACCGTTAGGTGTCTCATTTAAACAAACAAAAAAATATCTATAATTCATTAATTTAGGAAGTTCTTATATGATTTGTTGTTGTTGTTGTTGTATATAACTTCCAGGCTCTTGTTTGCATTATTTTATTTCTTTATTTTATTATACTTTTTAGTCATCTGTTGCAAAATGTCAAAGAAGAGGCAGCAGTAGCTCTTTAGCCTCATTTTTCAGATTTCGTTCTGTGATATAAAATGATACCACATTGTAAACTGTTAAGACACATTCCCTTACTTAAATATGCAAACAATTTTTTTTCAGATGTAGTTTTCGAAGACTCACAAGCACCCTGTTTTAAAATGGTTTGACCATTTTTGATAAAGCAGTTCAATTGCAAGGACAATCTTTGGCTTTTTTTGCATCTTTTGCTTAACACTTCTTGTCTGACTCCGACTTTTCTATTTATTTCTGTCAAGACAATTATGGCACAGCTGAGTGCACCCTGACCCTGCTTGTGTGTATATTTGCTGGTACACATGTGTAAAACATACGAATGCTCAATTAGATATTTCAGATTGTGAGAGCTTTACTGCTTTCAACGATAAGTATTGATGTCTAACATAAATGTGTGTTGAAGGACTCTTATTACTAAATAATCCCATTAACTTTAGAATTAATTGCAGCGGGCACTGCTAGAAGAATTTTCTCGAGGATAAACATGCTAGTTTTAATTCAAAGTGACCAGAACCTATACTATGAAATGTCATAAAAGTTTATAAGTCTTTTACTGCTATAAGCTATTTTATTTATTACGGTTTTAAAGGGAGGCCACAAATAATGCAACTACATATACTGTAGTTGATATCCATATAAATACCCCCTTTGCACACACAGTCATGTAATTGTTTTTTTTAATTCATACACTTATATCTGTAGATTTATGCACTTATATATATATATATATATATATATATATATATAGTACATACACACGTTTGTGTATATTTATGTATAATATGTATATATGTATGTATTTGTATAGAGACTTGTAAAAGGAAGTAGCCTACATGCCCAATTTAAAACATTAAAAATCATGGAACAATCTTGATGTTTTGATGATTTGGGACTCATCATTACAAAATAATACAGTTCGGAGACTTGCTATTTTTTATTTTTACTCTTTCCAAATATAATAATCTCATATAAAAGGAGCAATAGGCTCATAGTTCATCAAGTTCATAAACTTTTGCATCAAAAGTGCATTGAGGACAGTTTATGTCATGTTAGAAACAACTTGGCTCAAAACTCCCCCTCTCCAAAAACTTCTTTATAAAAGTAGAAAATGTATATGAATAAATTAATGTATTCATTTTATTACCTTTATTTTAAAAGCACGGAATAAGTGTAAAACCTTATTCGTAGTACTCTTTGGCCTTGCAAAAATTAGTGACACCAGATACAATGAGAATGTAACCAGACAGAAATACTAAACTTTTTCTGTAGTTGGTATAGGAATTATACTTTCTCAAATAGCTCTACTCTTCAGCATCTCAATTGCACAGTATTATGCCATGCTGTTATTAGCTGTTCCCAGAATGTGTTTTGTACATAACAGTTCAGTTAATTGACCTTTTTAGCAGAAGATTCTTGTCCATTTTTCTAATGAAAAGCAAGATTCTTCTGCTATACTTTAAAAACACACAGTATGTTCATGATTACGAATTGAGTGTGTTTTGTTATACCTATGAGTCTAGGAAAGTAATAGGTTAAAAAAAAAAAAAAATATATATATATATATATATATATATATATATATTGGGGACCCGGTGGTTTCCCCTATATGAGCTGCTGCAAGGAACCTGCCCAGAAACCACACACACTGACAGCCTGCAGGGCACACATCCAGGTACAGATGCAGCTGCATACGCAACTGTGACAGTCCTATGAAACGACCTCGCCTCCCTTTAGGGAGTGCAGAGTACCTGAGGGGAAAAGCAAGGAGGGTGTTTGCTCAGAGTGAAAATCAGATTGGAAATTGGAAACCCGACCTGGACCGACTTATGACTACGATTAACGTGTTTGACCCCCACTTCGCTATAAAGACCATTTCTCCCTTGACTTGTTCACTGGAGTTTTGTAACCAGTAAACCGAGTAGTGGCCCAAGAATAGTTAGGGTGTTAGCTAGCGCCCTAACCTGGGGTGTTATTTTAATTGCAAAGCTTTTGTCAAGGCTTCCCTGTACAATTTTGCTTCCCTGAATTTGAATATGAATTCCTTATCTCCTACTTTACTGTCATCCAAATCCCTTTTAAGCACTGTAAAGATTAACATCATTAACATCAGATATAACATCAATATATCTTCACAAAACCATCGTATTTAATTCAAGGAAAGTGAACATTTGACTTGTTATAGCCATATATGGTTCAGTTTTATTTATGTTCTGTTTATTTATTTAATTAACAATATTGTTTTATTTTTGTGATTTTTGTTTTACAAAATATTGACTGTCTTATTTTTCTTTGTATTAACTCCATTCTGCCTCAAATTTCTGTGCATTAGCTTTATTGTAATTATATCTGAATACACTCAATACACCATTACAGAGGGTTGCACTACATTCTCTCAGATGCTATTGAAATCACTAAGTTATTTTGCTTGCAATTCATTATGCACTACTGTTCAAGTAGCATTAATTTCAAAGTTTCATTGTCCAATTTGCTCCAATCAGAGCACAGAGTTAAGGGCAGTCAATATCCTTAGGCCAGGGATATGTAACAATGTGTATTATAAAGATCAATAGATGGGTAGGCACATATATTTTAGTAATTACTCTAGAAATTAAAATTGTCTTTTATGATTTAAAACCTCTTCATGGTCAATTTCTCCCGATCACTTTAGACAGTGTATTCTAATCTTCCTGAAACCCTAATACTTTGCTGTCATAAAACCATAAGAAAAACAGTATGATTTTGCTTGACCTAAGATGCCCAAAGGAAAATGCGGTAAGAATAAGTGTGCTAGCTGATCAAAGGTGCATTGATGTGTGCTGTAACTACAATCACAATACCAACTTGTGAGTTACACAATAAATAAATAAACAAACTAATAAATACACATCTTTATAGTGTTATGATGTATGGTAAATACATAAATATTATGCTTATGTACATTTCAGAAAATTGTACATGATTCATATTTACTTTGCTATTGCTTATAAACCTTTACAAATAATATTTTAATGGGAATTGGTAATTTATTTTAAGTTACTATAGTATTTGTTCACAACAAAAAACAATAGCAATTGCATTATATATGTTAGTTTCCTTCTATATGTATATTTTTGTTTTCAGATTAAAGTAGTAAATGAATGTAATACAAGCATGGTTAAATGTTAGAATGTGTAGCTTTTCATCTAACCTTTTTAAAGGTAACCTTTGAAACCTAAAAAGACAGTATGTTCTATTGAATGGAAAACAAAAATAACATTTTTCAGTTGCTGATGAAGACTTAGTGGTGGAAATTCTTAACACAGGTATTAGGAATACAATTTCTCCACAATTTGAGAGTGTCAAAGTCCGTTCCCCTTTAATAATGAAACAAATATCCTAATTTCTAAAAATAAAAACCTCAACTGCATCCTTTCTGCTAATCAAGTTCTAATTTTAATTTATTCCTTCTCAGGGCTTTATTAGTATGCTAGCTGTTGGCAAAATGATTATGACAAGACTTGAGTTTCCTCAAAATTCTGCAGCATAAAAAAAATGAAAGAAAAACAACCTTTACTGCAATATTGTGGATTGTAGGAACATGACCTAAATCTTTTATAGATGATTAAAAAAAAAGTTAATACATGGTATATATGGCAGTAACAGAAAAGAACACGTGTTAATGAACACTTGAGGTATTGCATAAAGTACCAAATGTATTTAAGAGAACATTGTTTTAAATTACGGAATACTTTTTATATATATGTATTTCAATATTTGTGCTAATTTACTAACTTGGATTTTTAAAGCTTTTTGGGTTGTATCCAGAAATTGTTCTCCAAGTGGGCAGGTGCTACTCACAGAACATGATAGGGATCATACAGGCATGGCTTATTGCACAAATATGAAGGAAGCATGCAGTTTGTTCATTTGAAATGCATATGTACATTAATAAAATCTAAACCAAGAAACACGTAACAGAGTACTACTACTACTACTACTACTACTACTACTACTACTACTACTACTAATAATAATGATCATTTATGATTATTATTAGTAGTAGTAATGTTTTTTAAACTACACATAACCAATAATTATCTGTTTTTATCCTCAGCCAAAAGAATTAATACTAAAATAATGTATGCTGTGTCAAGTATTTAGATAATTGTTTTAACTAAAGAAAATGCAGTGCAAGAAACAAATAAGGCCTAAGTCATAGAAGTCTGATATTTAAATTACCAAACTTCAAAATGTAATAAGTTATATGGTAGAAATTAAAGGAGTGTAATGCATAAAGTGTAATCAATGTGCCAAAGAATGAGATACACTAGCAGTAATATTGATCAGAGAGAAGACTCTGGAAGGTGGTGAGAGATAGGGCAGGGGAAATGTTAAAGGGCAACTGTTGAGGTCATCACCATTGAAAACGTATGTGTGTATAATTGTGTCTCATGATGGTATGTTAAGATATAAATGATTGGTCTTAAGAAGTGTAATAGTTTTATATTCCTATTGTACCATTATTCTTTGTTATATATAAACATTTTGTTTGTTTTTTAAAAAGTCATATCTTATTGTAGGTATTCGATTGCTGCACCTGAACAAGGGTGTTGCTGTCATGACTATTTTAGGTATCACCCTCCACAACCCTGTTTTTTTGCAATGCTTGTGGTGTCTGAATCATCCTGTCCATACAATATATTTTCCTATATAATTGTGGACAAACATATTCAGATTAGATGTTGCACACAAGTTCAGTATACCTTGAGATGTTTAAAGATCCCATGACCCTTTTTGAAAAACAGTGAGAATCCTAGCAGTAGTAGTAGTAGTAGTAGTAGTAGTAGCAGCAGCAAGCGTATTTTCCACTAAAGACTAGCAGACTTTTTACCTCCATTATCTGTAGAGCAAGAAACGTGTTTAATAACAGCTAATATAGCTAAAAACCCAGGTGTGAGGGCATCAAAGTGTATAAAACAAAACACATTCAAATAACTACTTAAGATATTTTTTCATAGCCTACATTTTGAACTGCATAAAACATCTCATCACAGATCTTCAGAATTAAATTGTGGTGCATATATATATATATATATATATATATATATATATATATATATATATATATATTTTTTTTTTTTTTGTAAGTTCTAATGCTAATTGGCTTAAGCATTGAAATGCAAGAAATCATTAATAATAAGGATATGTGCTTATTAAACAAACCATGAAAATATACCTTAATGTGACTAGTAAGGGAAATAATTACTGGATAAGTTACAGCAGTCAGTTCAATTTATTACAAAATATCAGCAGCTAGTAACAGATATGAACCACAAGCGGTCGATATTACATACACCTGACCTGTCTGTGCTTTAACACAATCATTAGGAACAAATGAATACGTATTTTTTTTACTTATTTAGAAACGTGTATTCCTAACTTGTTTTGTTTTCTCCCTATATAGTGCTTTTTTCAGTTTTACTGTGCTTAAAACAGGCTTAGTTTCATATCATGGTCCACTGGGGCTAGCAATGTCTCATGTTCACTTAATGGGTACTTTTTAATGGGAAAAATATGGTGAATGATAAATTGGTTGAACATCCAAGCAAATTGCCTTCAAATACAAGTAAAAAAACAAAAACAAAAACATTTGTAGCACACTAGTAGTGTTTACTGTAATAAGTCAGTTGAGAATAGTTTATTTTCCTTGGGCAAGAAATAGAGAACTGACTAGTGAGAAATTATACTCTCAGTTATATAGGGGTAAGATATTCTGATATTTAACAGTATGGTTTCCAGGGTTAACTGTTCAATCTTTTATGCTGACACATACATCCAATCTGCAGTGCTAAGAAATACATATTGATGATAAACTATAAATCTATTTTTCTGTTGTCAACTTCACTCTGATGGTAAAGTCCATAGTTAGTCAGATTTATATTGGGCAGGGCTGGCCCAAATCAGGCCTGATTGTTTACCAAAGTACTCAAACAGCTGACTCTTATTATCCCTGTAATTGGATTAACTGGGTTGAATTAACTGGGGGGGGGGGATAACTTTTTCTCACCTGAAGATTGCATGTTTGATTACATTGCACACCAAACTAATTAAAGAAGCCCCAGCCTTTGGTGTAATGTATTCTCTTGGACTCCATCTATATACTACTACAACCTACAAAAAGATCTGAATACAAATTAAATGTGAAAAATGTGCAAAAAAGCATTTCAGATGGGGCAAATATTCTCACACAATTTCTCCCCACACTAAGTTTACTCCTGTGTTCATATTACACAACAACATCATACAAGTTTTTATATTATGTTAACCTTTCACTGTTATCATAAATACTTGATTATTTATATTAGAGTTTGCTTTCCTTTGTCAAAAATGTTTGATTTACTTAGTGAGAAGGAAAAAGTATGGTCCATGACCTCTATCATTTCAATTATAAGAGTAGTGTTTTTGTATTGGTTTGAAAATACTGCATAAAATACTAACAATGAGATAAAGCATCTAAGATGACAAGATCACAGTATTACTTATTCATTAAATTATTCATATGCAGTATTTATCTATTTTTATAATTTCTACAATTATTAGTGTAAGTTATATAGGTATAACAGCAGTCAATATCAGATACAAGGGTGTCATCTTATTACCAGTTTACATGTGTAACGTTTGGTCCCGATACTGATTATTACAATGAGGCTTTTCAATAATGCGAGAAGATATGTAACCATAAGTGATGGTGAGATATTGAAAATTGGCAATTGCGTATGAATAGTAACAAACACAAAAATGTTCAAGCTAAATAGATCGCACTTTACTGCAGTTAATCAGTAATAGTTGGAAACATATTTGTTTAAGTTTGTACTTATATAAAACTGTGGCACGATGAAGTAAGAACAACTGTACAAGTTTCTTTTCAGGCTTTTAGTCACATACAACAGAAATCTGTCTCATTCGAAAGCATGGCTAACTTCACCTCACAAAAAAAAGTGTTGTCAAAACCGCAGCTGTCATATTATCATGACACTTCAAAGGAAAAAAATAGAATACAAAAATACGGCTTTAATTTGTATGTTTTCTTTCTTCAAAATAAGATGGAGCTAAATCTGCACAACATCATTACCACTGTGGAAAAGAAAAAAGCAGTTATTTAGCGTCTATATTACTCAAATGATGGTGTAACCCAATGGGGTGTATTAGGAGCCAGAAAAATGCATCCATGCGGGAGTATTGTGGATTTGTTTGACTCAGGTAATTGAAAGTGTTTTAAACTATTATAGCAACTTGAAGGCTTGTTTAAGTGTCGAGCTGTCAGTCAGTTTGGAGGGTGAAAAGCATTCGATTGTCACTCTGTCAGTCAATGGAAATGAGAACTGTCTGCCTAATGGATTTCTTTACATCGATGTCTGCATGGAGGCAGAAGTAAAATCAATGTGTTGTCATGTGTGAGTACGCCGCATCAAACAGCCAGGTGAATTGGAACTGTATTTCTGTAACATCTACATCCCAGATTTGTGAAAGGAGACAGACAGATGCTCTCTTAGTTTACAGATTGTGGGCTTTGTTACGATTGTAAGCATGAAAGGGGTGTCTGACCTTTTTATCTTGTTACTTTTATCCATTGGTCTTTTGTTGTGGGACAGGATCTTTTTTTTTTTTTTTTTTTCTCCCACCTCTATCTTTCTTCCTTCGTGCTGCCAGTTTGTGCATACTGTCTTAGAAATGGCAATGTGAAAAAGTGTGGTTATAGCTTTTCCATTCAAAGCATGTCTAAACAAACAAACAAACAAACAAACACAAAATTTTATATATTTTGAGATGGCCTGCTTTTTTCTTTTGTAGATGTTGGACTCAAGATATCAATTGGGATTTTATGTGTAGGCCTATGTGTCTGTGTCTCTATGTTTGAAAGAAATTGCTTTATTTTTCAAGTTGTCAACAGGGTTATTAAACTTAAATGGTATGAAACTTGGCATATACTAGGGTGTGAGTTCATGAACTGTAGACAACCCAAAGCAAAGACATGGCATTGGTCAACATTATTCCCACCCTTCATGAGAAACAAAGTTATATGCCTATTAATTTAGTTTAAGAACTATAGATAATTAAACTAAGCTTATTTATGAATGATATTATCTGTTGAACAGTGATTCAGCCTAGATACATCTGTAAACATTCCAGTTAATTGATCTGAGTTATGACAAAAGTATAAACTAGATCACCACCACACTGCTTTTTATTAAATTTTAATAAAATGTCTTGTCTACTGGAATGCAACATTAAGGTATTTTCTCTCTGCATACGACCACTACATTTAGTTTTGTGTGGATGTCATTAGCAACAGCTCATGTAAGTTATACTTAGTGTACAACTTCACTTCAGTTACAGTAACAATTCTATATTTTCACCATACACACCAAGGAGGTACGAAGGTGTGTGGATGTATGCCTGCAAAAAGCTTGTATGTCTATTCTATTTGCAGAATGTGCTTTGTTTACCTTATGACATTACCGCTAGAGGGTTTTAGACAGCATCAAAGCTGTCTAAAAAAGAGGAGGCATGAGAGCACGTTTCTTCTCGCAAGTTCTTTTTATTTTAATACTGCAAGAATGTGAGCACTCCCACAGCACTGTTGTGCGGAACAAGAGCTGCAAGGAGCTTTTTTGTTTTAATACCACAAACTTTTTGCAGCATGAGATTGATTTATTATAATACTGCTAATGCTCCCATGAACAATTCATAGTTAAAGGAAGACCCTGCAATGTTCCTGAAAACTCCCTTCATTAAATTGTAATATCTGGATTTTGAATGTCTGTCCACTTTTTAAATTTGTTTGCTAATGAGTGCTTCAAGTATTGGTTAATTGTGTGTTGCACACTAAACCTTCCCTAAATGGGGTTTAAATATGGTCTTTTTTTTTTTTCTTTCTTTCTTAAAGGAGCTGATGTACATTAAAATATAGAGAATATTCTTTTATAGTGATATTGCTTTGAGGTACCTGTCATGCCTTGGGCTTTCTTTGGCATAAGCTACCTGGCGCTGGTCCTGGTTAATCATTTGGTGGTGAACTGAAACTAACAATTAAGAACTACAAAGTTAATGATGATTCCCTGGTCATATGCACTGGGGCAAGCCAATGCCATTGCATCTCTTTGCATTGGTTTGCTCTTTTGCTACCTTTCAATAATGCAGCGTCTGAATGGGTCAAATACATTGCTTTGATACCTTCTGGGTTTCAAGTATACTCTTTTATGTAATGATTTTTTGTTATTCGAATGTCACTGAAAGTCATAAAAAGGGATGACATTTAAAAGTAATTCAAGCTTTAAACTCCAGTAACTGCTAGCATATGTTTGAAATCTGATGCATTCTGATTCGCTGACATCAAGGCTGTGATTGTGTGTGGTAAATTTGTTTCAGCTCAAAATGCTAATCAAGATCAAATTCAGTGTTAGAGGAGTATAGTACTAATAAGGGAAAAAACACATAAACAGTCTATTAATGAACATATTTAGTATTTTAAACTCTTGCACTTGGAAAAAAATACATAACATTTAAAGTATCATTAAAATCCCCTCTGAGAATACGTGCCAAAGAGCTTGTGACTTGTGCTTTGGGAAGGAAGTAGCTGCTAGCTTTCCCATAGAAGGTGGCTGACTTTGCCTGCTTTTGGATTTTTTTACTGGTGATAGAGTCAATAGGCCGTTGTTGTCTGTCCCCCAGAAGGCAGCAGCTCACCCTATCAGTAGTAAGGGCAGGCCCTGCCTTGTCCGATCGAGTCACAGACATGACGCTTCTTCAGGCTGAGCAGAAGTCCTAACTTGCCTCGTCTGAGCTGGGGTGTCATATAAACAAACCAGTGCACTGGAACCAGAGCAGAACAGCACACTGCCCACACGAGCCTGGCATAATGTACAGCAGTTTGTTCACCCAGAGCTCTTTGTGCAGTTACTTCAGTAGTGACTCCCTCTGAGTGATTACAGATGTATCTTTACATTAATAAATACTTGTTTGTTTGCTTTTTATTTTCTTGTTTGTTGGTGCATTTATTTTCTTGTAGTTTATAAATCTATATGTATAAAAGTATAGAAGTATAAAATAACCTACTGATGGAATTATTTGGAATAGTTATTTGCCATTCAGCAAAACAAATTGTAAATCATAATTCATATTCTGTATGCTAGTAATTATTTGAGCAAAAACAAATTTTTGAGACTTGTATTATTATTTTTGAAATTGTTCACTTTTAGTTATTAGAACATATAAATCATTCTCTATGCTATTTCATGCCCATCTAATAAAAATGGGTGGACTTTGCTGCAGCCTTTTCTGTTGTCATTTTTTTTATCTTTCTCTTTCATGTTGTAATTCAAAAGTCTGCCTCAAGGTAGAGCAACCCTGTTCCCTTGCACTATGCAGAGAAAAAGGGAACTTTCAACAGGCCTTGTGTGGAGTGTGCTTCTTATATTTTCTCATTGCCTGACCCGGCCTCTAACTGATGTCGCAGTAGCCGTCACCCTTTTAACATTTGCAGCCAAATTATAGCACACACTCAAAGAGACTTTTGATAATGTGGCCAATGAAGTGGTATCATTTACATCAGTTTCCATCATGCTTTACACAAGGTTGACTGCGTGCAATAAAAGAGCTCCTTTTGAAACTTCTTCACTATATATAATTTAGGGACAGACGAGCTGTACCTGAGATTGTTGCAAGCTGGGGCCTGATATTTAACAGTCTTATTTAACGGCCTCCTTTGGCCTTTAGAATTAATTCCGAAGAGAATGGCCTTTTTTTTCTGCTTCACTTGATGGTTTGTACAATTGAAAAACTCTTTATGCTCCCTTTAAACATGTATTCAGTGGTAGTATTTCAGGGTGACTTTTTTATTTTTTAACAGAATGTCCATGTAAATTTCTCCCAGCACTTATTCTTTTACTTTAGTTTTGGTGGAAAATAGAAAAAAAAATATATATTTTGAGCAGCCAGCATAACAAATATATGCGAGTAGCAATTTCATATGCAAATGCCTGATGACTATAGCGTTTTGATAATTATGTCCCAACATTTATTTATTTATTCTCAAGACATACAGTATACAGTACATACATTTGTTTTTATTCTGTGCTACAGATTAAAATAGCAGTAACTGAATACCAATAAAATTATATGAAAATGTCATGTTTTCTGAAGATATGAGTTCTCTTTCTCTAAATAGAGGGAGGAAGGGAAAAAAAGAAAGCGGTTTGAAAAAGAAAAAAAAAAACTGCCAAGGCAAACACGAATCCTGTTACAGCCAAGAATAGTGGAAGCCCACACATACGTTTCATTTAAGGAAGGTTTAAATTTTCTTGTCCATTTTAGCAAAACACAAGTCCAAGCTAAACTTGCATATAATGAAAGTGCTGCATTTTTTGATGTTTTCTTTCTTGAAATGTCATACCGTTTTCTCTTTCCAGCCAAGCCTGTCAGTGGTTTATTTATTTTATCTCACTAATGTGGGTCAGGATGAATGGCAGTTACAGCGCACACAAATAATTTTGTCTGAATACTACCTTTATGATTTATGGCCAACATGTATGTCTGATTTTCTTTTGAGAATGATCGTTATTGTCTTGCAGTGTACTAACTCAATGCAGAAGCAGTTGTCTATTTTGAGCTAAACCAGACCCTTCTTAAAAAGAATCAAATTATTTCATCATGTTGAAAATGAAAAGCTGTAATTACTTGTAATTAGGCTTCAGATTTTTTTTCCTCTAAATTGAGGAATTCTTTTCCAGAGGTTTCAAGATTGCTCCAAATCAGTACCTTAGGAAAGTAGGAAACAATTTTCTGTTCAATTTGAAATTGATTAATTTAGGCCCTTGACAGCTTTTTTTGCTTTGATATTTTGGAGGAGGAATATTTGAAGTGCTGTGATTAATACAGTAATGTTTTCTTTTAAGATCTACTATACCTTTGTTATATCTGATAGTTTCTATATTTTGCACCGGATTAAAAAACATCAGGGCTGCAAAAGTTGCTGTTTTGTATTTGGGTGTTCTGCCTTTTATCTTCAATACAACATAATATCATTGTGTTTTAAGGACCAACGTTAAATTAACTTATCATTAGCTCCAGTATATACTGCGTTATACTCTAAATTGTTTCCCTGAAATGTGTTTATATGCAGTATATCAAAGCCATGTTGTTTTAGACTGTGTAGCAGTATACTAAATGAATCCTCATTATAAATACTTATTTAACAATGAGGGCTGCCTTATTTAGAAAAAAAAACAAAAAACTTTTTCTCTTCAATGATGCATTGAAACTTGCACTGATAGAGACTTATGAGTCAGGTGCCTGGATATTTACACTAGACCATATGGCATAAGACCATGAATAGTGCG